>NC_066580.1:462489022-462792939 GCF_024323335.1 Lathyrus oleraceus
GAAGATTCTTGGAGTGGTTTAGGTTCAAGTGAAATTTATTCTTCATGATAAAGTATATGATTATCGGTGATGACAATGTGAAATTCTTGAAGTGTTTTATATTCAAGTGGAATATATTCTTCATGAATGAGTATGATCATTTTAAAAAACTATGATTGTCAGTGAAGACAATGTGAAAATTCTTAGAGTTATATAGCTTCAAGTGACTATACTTTTTACGGCGGAGTATGATTGTCGGTAAAGACAATGAAAGTTAATGTATTATTTTCAATCAAGGTGGAGATTGTTGACATTAGTTAAAAATATACATGTTGATACTCTTTATGGTGAAGTATGATTATCGGTGAAGACAATGAAAACTTATGTATTATTTTCAATAAATGTGGAAATTATTGGGGTTGGTTGAAAATATACATGTTAAAGAAGTCCTACATCGCTTAGTTTTATGAATGAAGAGAGAGTCCAAGGCTATATATAGGATACAAGTTATTTGAAGTCCCACATAACTTAGTTTTGTGAAGAAAGAGGGAGTCCGAAGCTATATATAGGATTCAAGTTCTTCATTCCAAGATGCACCAATCAAAAAGTACTTTAAGCTTGTATTTGACTTTCTTTATTTTGTTATACTCTTGTATTAGAATGTTGTGAGATGTAGTTAAATATTTATTTTTGAGAGTGTGGGTGTACTGAGGGTTTGGGTTAGTTGAGGGTATATTATATATTGTAACAATTTTCATATAGTGCTATTATCTGGTTGCCTATTGACAACTACCGTGGTTTTTTCTCCGGTTTAGAAGTTTTCGTATTATGTTCCTGTACTGTGATTATGTTCCTGTTTTTTCTCTATTCTTTGTTTTTCCCCCAACAACTGGTATCAGAGTCGTGGTTCGACTTTGTGGGGGAGTGGCAGCTGGATTTGGTGTTGGATCCTGTTATAGGATGTGGGAGACTCACACTTGTGGGGGAGAATGTTGGTTGCAAGTGTGAGTGATTAAAGTTCCACATTGCTTATGAATGTGTGGAATGTTGGATTTATAATAGAGAAAACCCATTTACCTAACACCTTAAAGTTTTGGGTTGAGATATGGCATCTCCCTCTCTTGTGGTCCTGGAGAAATAGTCCTATTGATGCTCTCGACTCTCCCAGACTCCTCAATAGTGGTATCCGAGTCTGGTTCAGCTTTGTGGGGGGAGAGGGAGATGGATCCAGTGTTGGATCCTGTTATAGGATGTGGAGGACTCACACATGTGGTGGAGACTGTTGGGTGCAAGTCTGAATGGTTAAAGTCGCACATCGCCTATGAATGGATGGAATATTGTATTTATAAGATAAAGGATCCATTTATCTAACACCTTGAGGTTTTAGGTTAAGATGTGGTGTCTCCCTCTCTTGTGGTCCTAGAGCATTAGTCTCATTGATGTTCCCGACTCTCCCGGACTCCCCAACAAAAAGAACATATAATATTATACTTGGTACATGAGGAAAGAGAAATATGCCTTGGCATTGTGGTGGATCATATAGGTGAAAATACCAAAACACCTCAGTAAAATTAAAAAAATGACACTTAACCCTAACCATTACCCACATTTCTTTATTTTCTTCTTAGCAACTGCATTTTATTTCTCTTTCACACCAATATCACAATTTGAAAAAAAAGTTACCATCACATCTCTATCTCACAATTGTTGCACGTTCATCAATCCACGTTGCCACCGCTCGCTGCACACCTGCCATTACTTATCTCTTGTTGATGTGTAAGACTCTTCATGGATTTTAATTATTTGTGGGACTATGTTGTGTGTATTATGAATTTAGAGACTTTCTTCCATTTCATTTTTATGATGCATTCTTCCATTTATGTTAGTGTATGTTTTTATTTTACTTTGTTGTGTTGTGGTGTGGTGGAATTTATATGATACTTTATTGAATTTAAACACTGTGTTGGATTGGGATTTTACTTTGTTCTTGAATTGTATTTTTTGTAGTATTGTTTAGTTATTTTACATTCAATTTTAGTTGAATAATACTCAACGAAAGTTTTTTTTTTGTTAATTTATTTAACTTATTTTGAAGTACAAAAGTGACAATGAAGAGTAAAAAAATTGATTCTTTTTTCAAGAGGAAAGAATGAGATGAAGGAGATATAAATTCTATGTCTGAAACTCAAAGAATTCTTTAGAACCTAAGAATCGAAGAAAATATTAATAGAGTCTGTCCGTGTGACATTGGGAATTATTTAAAACGTGATCATGTAAAAGTCTTTAAATGTGAGAATATCTATTAAATCAAATGGATGAAATGCAAAGAGCATATTTGAGATAGGGTCCTTATTTAATTTATTTAAAGTAATAGCCACTGTCTAGTAAAGAAGACCATCAAAGACGATTTCGACACGCTTGGTTTAACATTTTTCCTTCATGGTTAAAATATTCACTTTTACAAGATGATGCTTATTGTTTACCATGTTATCTTTTTAGAAAAAGATCAAGTGGACATCCTGGTTTAGATGTCTTCATTTCTACATATTTTAGAGATTGGAAGAAAGTTAAAAATAGAAAACATTGTGCATTTCTTAAACACATAGGAAAAGATCCTTGCAACACAAAACAATATTATGAAAGCTTGTTAAGACTTGTTGAATTAATATGGGCACATTATGAATATTATTCAAGTTCAAAGTTTAATTAAAATTATGAAGAATTGACTATATATCAAGACTTCAATTAACAATATTTGTTGGTCAACTTTTCAAGCTTGTGCTTTTAGAGGCCACAATGAAAGTAAATAATCATTAAATCAAGATAATTTTCTTCAATTAATAAAACTCTTAGCATGTTACAATGACGAAGTTGTAAAAGATGTGTTGGAAAATACTCCATGTAATATCAAATATACTTCACATCAAATTTAAAAAGAGATCTTACACATTCTTTTAGATAAGATAAAAAAACATATCCGTAAAAAAGTTGGTGATTCCAAATTTTATATAATTGTAGATGAAGCTCATGATGAATCTAAAAAATAAAAAATGTATCTTTCTTTTTAGATTTGTCGATAAAGATGGTTTTATACAAGAGATATTTTTGACATTGCACGTGTTAATGACACTACATCTTTAACTCTTAAGTAAAAAATATGTGATATAATTTCTCTATGTAGACTTGATGTCTCTAACATTCATGACCAAGGGTATATGGTGCTAACAATATGAGAGAAGAATGAAACAATTTACAAGCATTATTTATGAATGGTTGTCCTTATGCATATTATGTTCATTATTTTTCTCATCGATTGCAACTTGTCTTGGTTACTACATCAAGAGAAGTTAAACAAACTCATTTTTTTTGAAAAGTTGAATTTGATTGTTAATGTTGTTTGTTCTTCTACAAAGCTCCATGATGAGTTACAAGATTTCAAATTAGATGAAATTGAAAAATTATTGGAGATTGGTAAGATTGTAATTGGTAAAGGTGAAAATCAAATTGGTACTCTGATACGAGTTGGAGGTACTCATTAAGGATCACACTTATCTTATATTTGTAGCTTGATAAATATGTATGAAGTAACTTGCACTGTTTAAAAAAATTTGGAAAGAAATAATTAAGTTATTCTTCATGTGGAGATGTTGGTAGTACTTACAATAACTTGAATGTATTTGATTTATATTGGTTTTGCATTTGATGATGTTGTTCCTTTTTGGGTTGGCTGCATTATGCAAAACAACATGGTATATTTAAGCTATTTTTGTGAAGAACGGACACATCTGGGAACAAATGTCCCAACATGTGTGCAACATCTGACCGTTATCGGCGGGTCAATGTTGTAGTTGTTCTGTGTATTTTTTCTGATTGGCTCAATCAGATTTATTGCAGATTTGCTGCTAAATTTTAGCAATGCACTTTATGTAGATTGGTTTGGTTAAGTTAGATGCGATTAAATCAAATTTAAATGGAGATTTAAATTTAAATTTGAATTTAAAAACAAATAATATCTTTTGTCGAAGACTTTTTTGGAACAAATCAAAAACATAATCCAACTAAATCTTCTATAATTTTGGACTTGATCAAAGCTGCTTATGCCTAGTGGAAAAACCCCAGAAGAAGCATTTATATTTAAGGAGACTCAATTCTAACTTTGAAGGCGACAAGAAAGTATTAAGGATACCTAGTGTTAGGGGTTTATTTGAGTCCTTTGTTTGGATTTCTTGTACACCATGCTAGCACGCTCATTCATATCATAAGGCATAATGTTGGTTTTTGTTTAGTTGAGTTATAATTTAACATTCTATAAGTTATTTATTGAAGGAACAATCAATTGAGATTAGTGATTGAAAGAAAGTGAGAGGGGTTCTCATATTTAGGGGGAGACCTAAATAGAAAGTAACTAGGATTAGGAAGAGGCATTGAACAATATGAGGTTGTTGTTCCTATAAGATTAATTGTACTAATTCAATATAGTGAATCTCCTTTCTTGGGTATAGTGCCCTCCAAACGTAGGTGTGGTTTTACCGAACTGGGTTAACAATTTTGTGTGTTCCCTTATTGCTTTTTTACTTTACTATCTTGTTTATCAATTGTTTTTTAATTATGGTGTAAGATGTTGAACACCCTTGCTTAAGCATCTGGTCCAACATTTGTCCCCTTATGAACAAAATTTCAATTTACTTCAGAGAAAACATTCTGTTTTGTTTGGGTGAACTCCGAGGAAGATAATTTATATTCTAATGGATCACACTAAGGATGAAGGGTCTGTCAATAGACCACCTGTTTTAGATGACACCAAAATATGATTATCAGAAAGCCAACATGATTGTTTTTCTCAAATCCATGGGAAAAAAACATGGAAGGTTGTGGTACAAGGTTGGAAGCTCCTTGTGAATATTTTTCAAGATGGTACATCAAGTTTAAAAGACAAGATGAATGGACTGATGTAAAAGATAATGAAGCTCTTGTAAACTCCAAGGGTTTAGATGCTATTTTCAATGGTGTTGGCAAAAACATGTTTAGATTGATAAACACATGTACTAAAGACAAAGATGCACGTGAGATTTTTAAAACTTATCATGAAGGCACATCCAATTTTTGGATGTCAAGGTTGTAACTCCTAACTACTAAGTTTGAGAATATGAGAATGAATGAAGATGAATCTATTTATGACTTCAACGTCAAACTTCGTGAGATTTACAATACTTCCTTTGCATTAGGAGAAAAGATGTCTGAAGAAAAGCTGGCCAAAAAAATTATAAGATCTCTCTACAAGAAGTTTGATATGAAAGGCACATCTATTGAAAAAGCATAAGACCTTAGAAACATCAAAGTTGATGAACTCATTGATTCTTTATAAACCTTTGAGATGAATTTGAATGACATATCTGAAAAGAAGAACAAAAGCATAACTTTTGTGTCCAACACTGAAGAGAATGAAGATCAAAGTGAAGAAACGTTTTTAGAGGTTATAACCCTTGTTGGGGGGAAGTTTAATCAAGCTTTGAGAAGGCTGGACAGAAATTGGAGGACAAATGTCCCTAACAAGGTGACAAACATCAGTCCCTAAACAATAACAAAGATGATCACAAACCTATTAGAGGAAAAAGAGCATAATGTTATGAATGTGAAGCCTTTGATAAAATTAAATATGAATGTCCTACTTTTCTAATGAAATAGAAAAAAGGATTGTCAATCACTTGGTTTGATTCTGATGATGAAAGTGAAGGAGAAATAACTAATAAAGTGATGGATTTGACTAGCAAATATTACTCTTATAGTGAGTCTAGTGATGAAGATATCTCAGCAAAAGAGCTTGCTGACATATATAAATAAGTACTCGTTGAATGGAAGGAATCTTGCTTGAGAAAAGAGAAACTAAGAAAGACCATAAGTGTTATACTCATGGAAAAGGAGAAGCTTGGTTCAACCATTGCGGATCTAGAAGAGAAAGTCACATTATTAAAGTCCAAACTTGACAATATGAAAAAAATTGTACATATGTTGAACATGGGTTCTGATACGTTAGATGAGATCTTAGAGATTAGGGAGAAAAAGGCTATAGGGTTTGACTACAGTTCCATGAACAAAAAGGTCAAAATTCCCACCAAGAAGTTTTTTGCTCTTGAAAAGAAAACTAATTTTCTGATGAAGGACCACATGTCCCAGCATCCCGCATAACATGTGTACCCTCACGATAAAGGCAACAAGAAATAATCTTGGATGTGTCACCATTATGGAAGATATGATTATATAAGACCTTTTTGCTATAGACTGTATGGATATCCTTACTTTCATAGTCAGTCAAGGCTCATTAGAAGGAACGAGAAGAAAATTCAAGCTAAGAAGGTGTGGAAACCCCAAAAAAACTATCACTTGTCTCATTGCTCATACCTCTCTTAGAGTTTCATCAAGAGAATATTGATATTTTTATAGTGGATACTCAAGGCACATGACTGGTGATAAGTGTTATCTTGAAGAGTTGAAGCATTACTCTAACAGTTAGTCATATTTCTTAATGGAGATAAAGGAAGAATCAAGGGCATATGAAAAATGGTTAGTCTGGGTTTTCCTTGTCTTGATGTTGTATTGTTGGTAGAAAGATTAACTACTAACTTGATCAACATAAGCCAACTATGTGATTAAGGTCTGAATGTTAACTATAATAAGTATGAATGTATTGTCTCTAGCAAAGATCAAGAGGTGTTAGTGAAGGGTTCAAGATCTAAAGATAATTGTTATATGTGGATCTCTTGACCTTTACCCAAGGTTAGGAGCATAAAGGAGATCATATATGAAGATGCTATTAAGGGAGTGTCAAATCTCATGGTTGAAGAAGGAAAAATTTGTGGAGTCAGCCAAATTGGCAAGATGTCCCACAAGATGCTCCAACATCCTACCACCACTAAAGGTATAAGGTTAATTCCTACGAATCTCATGAAATCCACACAAGTGAAAGGCATTGGTGGAAAAAATATCATCCTATGCGTGAATAATATTAATGGAAAACTCATTTATGACTTTGGTTGTGATATGTCATACAAGATGTTGGAACATTATGTCCAAGAAATGTAGTTTGAAATACTGAGGGGTGAAATTAGTTTTTGCATGTGGAAATTAATTCAAGGGAGGCATGCAAGACTAAAGGAAACATTTCTCTCTCTTATGATCATTGCAGCACATAAAATAAGAGAAATATCTTTAAATTCATTTTTTTTCAAAGTCTCTCCCTCCCCACATGCAAAAACAACATCTCTCTCTCTCTCTCTCTCTCCATTGTGCTAACACATATGTTCCCCATTCATCTCTCTCAAACCAGTTTCATAATGAGCCAAAAGACTATTGATGGTAAAACTGTTGAACCCAAGCATGTTAGAAATTCATATGAGGTTAAGATGCTAGGAGTTAAAATGGGTGAGAAATGAACTTCTAAGAAAACTAAGGTTTTTGATTCCAACAACATTGATGATGAACCTATCATGTGTTTAGACCCAAAGCCTCTAAAAATGATTGTTCCAGTTGATATTTCAACAAATAAATCAAAGAGTACCGCTATCAAGAAAAAGAAAGCATCTGAAATGGTTAGTACCACTAAAAAAGCATCTTTTGTGCATGTTCATGATACTATTGAATTTTTGAATATTAATGAGGATGATGTGTCCAATCCCATAAGGAAAATTATTGATCATGCTGAAAAATATTTTGAGGAATCACGTATGGAACCACATGTTAAATCACATGACGATTCACATGTTAAACCAAATGTTGGAACATTTGTCCCAACATCTGGTGAACCACATGTTGAACCCCCTGAACCAACTGTGGATATTCCTATTTTTGAAACTCATCTGGATGATACTTCATTGAAGATTGGAGTAATGTTGAAATTAATCTTGCAGGGACTGAGACTCAAAGTAAAACGGGTACAAAAATTCAAACTATTGATACCCCTGGTGTTGATGAGTCCAATAAAGAAGTGAGGAATATGGGTCCTCAAAATGAAGAGGGTAAGGTTCAAGAGGAAAGGAATGAAGAGGATGATGATGATAATGAGATTCCCATTGCTCATATCATTAAAAATATTATTTAAAGTGTGTCCAAACCTAAAGACAAAGATACTCGAGTGAAAGAGAATAAGAAAAGTGTTCCTCCCAAAACCTCCCTGAAGAGCACTAAAATTGTGAAGAAGAAAACTCCTATAAGGTCACCTGTTTGTTAGTAAGAAAAGGAAAGTTAAAGAGAAATTGGTTGAGAAAAAGTATCTAAAGAGAAAGCTTGTTCATTCAAGTGACTCTGAGAAAGATGCTGAAGCAAATGTCCATGACATTGTATCCACCATTAGGATAAAAACTGATGGAAAAAGGATTCCTTTGATTTTTGTTGCTGCTCCACTGGATAATGTATCTTTCCATTTTGAAACAAGTGTTCAAAAATGGAAATGTGTTTATCAAAGAATGATTGTTTGTGAAAGAGAGCTGAGCAAAAATGTGCATGAGTGGCAACAGATCATAAATTGGCTGGAGAATGTTGTATTGATGAAGACTATTTCAAGTATTGGACATTGCTATCAAAATCTAGTTAAAGCGTTTATTGTGAACTTGTCCCCTGATTGCAGTATTGAAGGAAGCCAAGAGTATGAGAAGGTTTATGTTAGATGGAAATGTGTGAAGTTTTCACCCTCCATTATTGATGCATATCTGGGAAGAAACAAGTCAACAGAGTCTAAAAAATTTCTCTTCATGGAAAAAATTACAAAGGAAATCATCGTTGGACAAGTGAAACAATAGCCCAAGAAAGGGTCACTTATGTTGTCCTAAACAGGATAGGTGCATCAAATTGGGTACCCACTAATCACAGTTCAAGCATCACTCCTGCCTTGGCTAAACTGATGTTTCAAATTGGAACAAAGTCCAAGCTAAACTTTGGAGAGTATGTATTTGATCAGACCATGAAGCATGCCGATTCATTTGCTTAGAATTTACCAATAGATTTTTCTTGCTTAGTCACTAGCCTTATCTTGAAGCAACACCCTGAAGTTTTTCATCCTCAAGAAACTCTAAGTGAAAAGGTTGGGCCTTTAACCCTTCATAAGAAGCTATTTATGGGGACACATGTCCCATACATTATGGTCAAATATCAAGGTCAAGTTGTTGGCGCAACTTCTTCACCTGTATCCAAAGCCCCCAGAAAAGATGTGTTGTCTGAGCTGATGGAAGTTTCAAAGGCTCTGTAAGAGACTATTACCTTAAGTACCATCATAAAGGGGAATGTGGATAAGTTGATTAAAATGTTGTCCAATGAGAAGGAAATAGATGACGAAAAAGTTGTCAGTAAAGAAGAAGAGGAAACCTCCACTGAAGAAGAAAATGAAAATTCCAGTGAAGAGCAAGAGTAATCTTCTAGTGAGGAAGAAGAGGAAACCTTTAAAGAATAAGGTCTTTTGGTTAGCTGATGTTGACCGAATTATTTTTTTAGTTTTAATCTAGTCTGATTTTGGCCCTTGTATATGGGCATGTTTAGTTTCTTTGTTCTGGATATGTAATGGCTTAATATCCTTTTGGTTTTTGTTTCCAATAACTAAGTCTAGATGTTCAGGCATTATGTTCAACATTTGTGCTCTTGGTTGATGTGTGTGTCTCATGACTAATATGTTAACTGACTGTGCTAACAACTTTGAAAAATTATGGCGAAAAAGGGGAGTATTGTGGTAGTAGTGTGGTAGTAGTATGTTCTGGATCATTGACAATTGGATATTAAATGTGTTTGTGGAGCATCATTTAGCTTATATGCTGCAAGGTGTATGTGTGCTCACATGTTGGAGCATCTGGCCTAACATTTGACCTTTGAGCATGTGTGAGCTGATCTGATTATGTATGAACTTTGATGTTCTGATATGTAGTAGTTGTGGTGTATGTTGACTTTTGACCTGACTGACAACTACTGGCTATGTTTGTGTGCATCTTAACTGATTGTGTGCCTGACTGTATGGAACATTGTGATTGATCTAGCAACCACATTTCATGTTTTATGATTATTCTACTTCTTCTTCTTGTTATTTTCTCTGTGTGCTTATGTGTGGTGTGCTTAATGCTCAACTTATGTTGCACATCTTGTATGTTTTTAAAAATGTTGTTTTGCCAAAGGAGGAGATTTGTGTTCCTTTTTGGATTGACTGTATTATGCAAAACAACATGACATGTTCAAGCTGTTTTTATGAAGAAAGGACACATCTAAGAACAAATGTCCCAACATGTGTTTCACATTTGACCATTGTCAGCAGGCCAATGTTGTAGTTGTTCTGCATATTTTTTCTGGTTGATTTAATCAAATTGTTGCAAATTTGTTGCTATATTTTTGCAATGCATTTATGTAAATTAGTTTGGTTAAATTGGATGTGATCAAATCAATCTTAAATGAAAATATAAATTCGAATTAAAAAAAATCACATCTTTTGTTGAAGGCTTTTGTGGAACAAATCAAAAACAGAATCCAACTAAATCTTATATATTTATGGACGAGATCAAAGTTGCTTATGCCCAATAGAAAAGGCGCAGATGAAACATTTTTATTTAAGGAGACTCAATTCTAACTTGAAGACGACAAACAAGTATTGAAGATACCTAGTGTTAGAGTTTTATTTGAGTCCTTTGTTTGTATTACTTGTAGATCATGCTAGCACCCTCATTCATATCATAATGCATAGTGTTGATTTATTTAGTTGAGTTGTAATTCAACATTCTATAAGTTGTTTATTGAAGGAACAATCACTTGGGATTAATGATTGAAAGAAAGTGAGAGAGGTTCTTATATTTAAGGGAATACCTAAATAGAAAGTCACTAGGATTAAGAAGAGACATTGAACAACATGGGGTTTTTGTTCCTATAAGAATAATTATACTAATTTAAGATAGTGAACTTCCTTTCTTGGGTAGAGTGTCCCCTAGGCGTAGGTGTGGTTTCACCGAACTAGGTATACAATTTTGTGTGTTCCTTTATTATTTTTCAGCTTCATCATCTTGTTTATCAATTGTTTGTTAATTTTGGTGTAAAATGTTTAACACCATTGCTTAAACATCTGGTCCAACATCTATCCCTTTAAGAGCAAAATTTAAGAGCAGAATTTCAGATGAAAGAAATTACGGGGATCACAAATATCCCTTGTCAAGCCTTAAAACAACAATCTTAAGATGTAGTTAATATTATGCATTTGGTTTGGACAACAAAAGCTTTTATTCAAGAACTAAGAGAAAATAGTTGGAATAAAATATTTACTTGTGTGAAGTCTTTTTATAAAAAAAATAATATGATATTGAGATTCTTGATCTTGATGGTATTCATTCAACAATATTTGGGTGTTCTCGTCTTGAAATAACTAGATAACCATTGAGCATTATTTTAGAGTTGAAATATTTTATACTATCATTGACAAACAATTACAATAGTTGAATAACAAATTTAGTAAGCAAACGATTAATTTGTTAACTTTAAGTTGTGTTTTGGCTTTCGAGGATAATTACAAGACTTTCAACTTTGATACTATTTGTATTCTAGTTGAAAAATATTATTCTATAGACTTTAGTGAGCGAGAGAATTAATTTGCAATTTCAACTTTGAAATTTTATTATTGACGCTTGTCAAACATTGAGTTTGAACAAATTATTAACTATTCGAAACTTATATTTATTTTTTGATGCAATTGAAAAGAACGAATTTTACTATTTGATTGATAGTCTATTCTGTCTTATTATAACTCTTCCTGTATTTATAATTACAACCGAAAGATCTTTTCCACAAATAAACATTATCAAGATAGATTGAGAAAAAAAATGAAAATTCATTGGTTTATCATTAGCCTTTCTGTGTTAGGATAATGAATTGGCCACTTTGGACAGTTAATCTCCAATTATTTTAAAAAAATTGATTAATACAACACATCATCCATTTTCAGCCTATTTGTTTGAATGAATTAATCATATTTTGTCCTTGAGTTCAAAAGAAGAATCATAGGTAATTTTTGAAGTTTTTCAATAAATCAAAGATCACGTCAATCCGACATTTAAAACTCCATGTACAGTGAAAACAAGACATATGAAATATCACTCACAAAAATAATTTTTTCAATCAATTTTTTTTCTTTCTTTTCTCTTTATTTTTTCTTTCTTTTCTCTTTAGACACTAAAATCATGTAAGTATTCCAACCACGGGAATAACCATCACCGAACTGAAAGTTCCTTAGACTCAAAAAAGTCTATAATTCATTAATGAAAAATGAATTTTCAAATTCGATACAATAAACCTTTTTAATTCATAAAATCACATTTTTTCATAAGTATTCCTTCCGTTCTACAATGTTCCTCATTTCAAATAAATAAATATTTTAAAATAATTAATTCATTTCAATTTTTAATATATATTTTTTAATTTTATTATTTAAATAATATTATTTTTATCAATCATAATATTTAATAAGAAATATTTTAATAAAAATATATTTTATTTTATTTTTAATTTATTAAAATTGTAAATTCAATCACCTCATTATAAAACGGAAACAATGACGTCGTCTTCAATCATCCATCATCTTTTAAAGTTTTAATTAATTTTTTCTAGAGAATGAAAAATAATGTCGGCTTGACTTTATGAACATGAGTCATTTGACCAGGTAACAAAACACAGTCATCGACCACTAGTTTATGTACCCTTGTTTGTACGTAATGCAACTATCACATGCTTCAAAATTAATGACACAGTACAATAATATCTCAAATCATACTCCCTCATGAGATTTAAATCTTTTTCTTTTTAACATGTATATACTTTTTGTTTATTCTCTAAAAAGTGGTCAAATTTAATGAAAAGTATGATTATTTCGATATTGTTATATTGAGAAGCTATATATGTGACTCACTACTAGTACTGCTTAAGCTCTTAAACAACACTTCATGGAATTTCCTTGTTCAACCAATAAATGAAATATTAGTTTTCTTTTTAAAGCAGTGCCACTAAGATAAAAAATAAACCCATAAATACTCCACATTAAAATTTATTTATCAATCTATTAATACTTATTTAATATTTTTATTGGGAGAGTTTTTTCAGTAGAGAACATTGAATATTGTAAAAAAAATTATGTTAGAGCAACATCTTTGTGAGAGACATACCACATATTCACCCTAAACCTTAAGGTTATAGGTAAGTGAGTTCTCACTTATAAATGCTTAAGTCTTCACAGTAGTCACACTTTATACATTCTCAACATTCTCCCTCAAGTGTGAGTCTATAATGCTCCCCCTTAAGTGAAAATTCTTCTTACTTCCACAAACTTTTTTACCGCACGAAACGTTTCTTATTCACCACATTAGCGCCGCTGACACTCTTCAACTGAACGTTTCTTATTCACCACACTGACGCCGTTGACTTTCGATACAAGTAAGCCGATCCATTTCTTGAACCAAAGACTCATGATACCATTTGTTGAAATAATTTTTTTAATAGGGGGGACTTCTTATTTTAGAGCAACACCTTTGTGAGAGACACACCACATATTCACCCAAAATCTTAAGGTTATAGGTGAGTGAGTTCTCTCACTTATAAATGCTCAAGTCTTCACATTTCCAACCAATGTGAGACTATTATCCATACTGCTTACACTTGATACATTCTAAACAATTTTATTAATGTATATTATTAAATGGGCGATGGTGGCTTGACCCATTTGGATCTTCACTTACTCATTTGAACATTTTTCCCCAATGATTTATTATATTAAATATTATTTTTATTTAATATAATAATAAAATAATTGTTACGGATACTTTAAGCCAAACTTCATTTTCATCTTTTTACTATTGATTAATTAGTTTAAACTATCCCTGTTAGTTGTTATAGTTGTTATTGTTTTTGGTTAGTAAGATGACAGTTAGGTCTTAGCAAAGTGTGTGTTGGTAATGGTCAATCTCTTTTCATAAAATCGGTTGGTTCAATTGTGTTTTACTTTAAATTCGCTTCTAACCAAAAGTTGATTTTAGATAATATTCTACATATGCCTTCAATCACAAGAAATCTCTTGTATCTTTTCAAATTTTTTAATGATAACAATGTGGTTTTTGAATTTCTAGATGACAAGTGTTATGTAAAAGATTAGGCTTCTAAACAAGTCCTGCTTGAGGGTTTTCTAGATGATAATGGTCTTTATTGTTTTCCCAAGCTAGCCTTAGATCTCTATGTAATCCTTCTAGAGTTCAAAGCTACATTGCTTTCAAGCCTGCTTTAGATAAGTTAGATTCTTTTAATTCTATCACTTTGTGGCATCATAGGCTAAGGCATATGTCAATTTTAATTATGTCAAACATATTCTCTAACTGTGTTACATCTCATCTTCCAATAGACATGATTATGTTTTGTGCAAATCATGTAATCATGGCAAAGCTCATAGAATTTATTCCCTTATTTCTTTTAATGTGTATGCCAATACTTTTGATGTGATTTATTCTGATCTATGGGGTCCCTCCCCTTATCCCAATGAAACTTTTTCTCTAGTGATTAAACCAACAACAATCAAACTAATACTCAGTCTTGCTATCACTTACAAATGAGAAATCCAACAGGTAGATGTTTATAATACATTCTTAAATGATCTCAAGGCTAGAATCGTGTCATTTTGGAAAATTCATTTAAATCGAATGGATCGAGGCTATAATCGTGAACGAAATCACTTTTCTTATAAGTATTTCAAGCACTCTCAAATGTCTTAGAGTTGGAACGCAGGAATACCCAGGATAATTCAACCTATACTCGAGTTTGTACAAGACCAATGAAAACTCGAATGTAGGGAAGATGAAATATGTAATTTTATGTGGATAGGATATACTTTTTAATATGTTTTTTTTTCTGAATCCAGAATGCTTAATTTATAGGCTAAACTTGTGTTATTCCATAAGGTTGCGACCCTTGATGAAACACACACTTTCAACAATACTTTTGCTAAGTGTTGCATTATTTCACCTACAACAACACTTTTTAAATGTTGCATTGTATCTCCTACATCAACACTTTTTACCAAATGTTGCATTGTTTTGTCTATAACAATATTTTTCAAAGGTTGTACTATTTCGCATTCTGCAACACCTCATGAAGTGTTGTCTATTTCTAAATTCAAAAATTAATCTTCACTTCAATATTTTCTTGTCATTTTGGAACACACTCAAGATTATTAATTAACAATAATCCATCACTTGTTCTAATAATGACAAGACCAATTTCAGAAAGAAAAAAAAGAGGAAACAAATGTTAATACGATTAAGTATCTTTCGATTTGAACTTAATCTTAGTAAGGATAGTGCAAAGATTAATCAAAATGTTAGGTAGATATGCCTTGAACCGTTATCTCTTGTAATTATACAAACGTTACCTTACACACATTATTTAATGGTTATTCGCCTATATCTCTCTCCTAACACTATTTATGGCCATGCGTTTTTCCTGTTTCATGATTTTTCCTTGAGAGAAACTCCAACTCTCACTTTGAGACGGTACCATCTCGAAATTCATATAAGTGAAATTCATTTCGTATCTATTTCTTGAGATACATATCCTTGATATATAACTTCACTAAGAGTTTGAAAAAACTCAACCTTCAATATGTAATAGTCAACATTACCACAGAATGTTGCACAAACATCCAAATCAACGACTTGTTGTTACCCATTGAATCTTAGGTTAAGGTTTGTTAACTTCAGATTGGGTTACCGTCACTGTTGGAACATTTAATCAAGGAGTTTCAACCCCATACCTCTCAAGGTTGTCTTTACTAAGTCTCTGGCCAGTGTCTTAGTAAATGGATAAGCCACATTATAATTTGATTGTATATATTTGAATGAAATGATTACATCCTTAATCAAATTTTTCTCACGAAAGAATGTCTAAGACCTAATTTCCTAGACTTTATGTTATACACTTTTTGTATGCTTTAGGTAAATTAGCTTGACTACCACAATGTATCAACATCTTTGAAACATTATCTTTAGCCAATGGAACTCCCAACATAAGGTCCTTCAACCATTCATCTTCTTCACCAGCGGAAGCAAGAGCCTCAAACTCCGATTCTATGATTGAGAGAGTGATCCATATTTGTTTCTTGCTCTTCCAATAAATTGCACCCCCAACTAGTGTAAATATCCACATAAATGCAAATTTATGATATTCAACACTTGATATCAAACTCGTATCGGTATATCCTTCTAATATGGCAAGAAATTTACCATAATGGAGACCAAGAATTTTGGTTTTCATAAGATACCAAAAAATCCTAATGATGGCCTTCTAGTGCTCACCATTTGGATTGCTAGTAAAATCTACTCATTTTACTAATTGAAAATGTTATGCCGGGTCTAGTAAATTGCATGCACTTGCTATTCCAATTGAGCCATAACTCTTCCAACATTATTTTGAACTTTGACACTAGGATCAAGTGGAGTACTCGCTTTCTTAAAATGTAAGGTTTGAACTTGTCAAATACTTTCTCAACATAATATGTTTGACTAAGTTCATAACCCCAACTATTTCGCTTTACTTTGATCCCCAAAAGTGTCAACTAGTATAAGATCTTTCATCTTGACATGTGGAAGTTAGAAACCTCTTCGTTTCTAAAATTCCATTCATCTCTTTGCTAATGATCAATCATATAATCCGTATGGAGACAATATTCTCGTATAACTTTGTGTACAAACACCTATGACAAGAATTAGATGAAGAAAGTTTTGTAGATAATCATGCATGATGATGCAAGAAGGTTTTTAGGTGAAGTGAGATATGAAATTATGAGCAATTTAAAGTAGTGTAATATAAATTGCAATGAGCGCCTTAGCTATGCTCACCTGTCTTAAATTTTCACTTGAATTTATATGTTAAACCTTCTTGATTGACTTCATCATTGACGTGTATGACACTTTTGATCCTTTTCTTCTTTGATAATCTTTGTCTTCATCAAAATTGAACTAGATATAAGATGTTTTCCTCACAATCTCCCCCTTTTTATGATGACAAAATATTTGAATTTTTATTTTGATAATGATTGAAATCTCCCCCTAAGTTGTGTGTCTTCTCATTAATTGGTGAATCTTGCAACGACAAAGTCAAACTTTTGATGTCATTGTTTTGGTGTTTGTTTTAAGCCATACAAGGATTTGTCACACTTGCACACCTTTTATTTATTACCACATAACCTTCTAGTTGCTCCATATAAATCTTCTCATCGAGATCTCTATTTAGGAATGTTATTTTGACATCCATTTGAGGAACTATAAGGTCGTACAAAGAAGTTAATGCAAATGATACTCTAATTTTCGTTGTGCATGCTACTAGTGCATATGTGTCAAAATGATGAACACATTCTTTTTGGTTAAAAAAATCCTTGGTCATTAATATAGATTTGTAGACGTTTAGTGTATCATCATACTATGATACTTCCTTATAAACAAGAGGAGTCCTTGAAGCTATTGCTTCCTTATAACTCTTAGGATCATCTTCCACTTGAAGAATAATAGAAATCTTACGAACAAAGTTCTTAGTATTTCCTTCTATTAGATAAAGGAAATAAATTGATTATCAATTTTGTTCGGTCCTAGATCCTTAACCTTTCAGACTCTCTTGCTTATTCTAAGTTAGAGTTGTGTTTCAACAATCCGTGGAGAACCTTTCTCACGAGGCTCTTTATTTGTGGGAATCTCATATTCCTTATCATTCATGATGAAGTTCTCAAAGAACTTCACATTCAGGACTCAATAATATCGTTAGACTTCAAATTAAAAAGTCTATAGGTTTTAATGTTTGGTGTGTAGCCTACAAAAACACATTTGATCTCTCGATGACTCAATTTAATCCTCTCTTTTCTTCTTCTTCTTCTGACTAGACCATTTTATTGTGGTACCCGAGGTATAAAATATTCATGTATAATATCCTATTCTTCACCATATACATCAAATTTAATAGAAAAATATTATCCACCTCTATCACTTATATATATGCCCTTGATAATAGTTAAAGTTCACATTTATGCAAAACCAAAATGAATATAAATGTACTTGTCATATAAATATGAGTGCATTACGACAATCACTATCACTATAATTTAAAATGGAATAAATATATAAACCTGTTTTCAATTGTGTGTGTATACAATCATTGTTATAGTAATTTATTTTATTTCATATAAAGAACATATAATATAATGATATAAATATGTACAACGCAGTGCCATAACTGTTAGAAAACTACGCCGAATTTCCTCTTAGTCAGATTCGTAAAAACAATAATATGCGGAAGCATAAAAACACACACACAATTGATAACGGAGTTCGGCCAAGTATGCCTACGTCTCCGGGCTGCTGCAGACCTTTTACTGAAAAGAGAAAAATACACTGTGTTTACAAACACTCAAAAGTTTCTCTCACCCACAACCCAATTACACCCAAGAGTTTCTCTCACAGAAATTTTTCTCACACTAGAAAATTTCTCTAACTCTCAAATTACAATTTTTCTATCAAATGCAAATGTATTCATTGCCTTGAGAAGAATTTAATTTTCCTACAACTTCAATGAGTATTTATAGGATTCATGTGGTATACCTCATGTCCATGCAAAGTGACCTTTGTGATTTTCTCTTCACCAAAAACAATGTTCCAAATTCAAAGTTACTATTCTCTTGGTCAAAATTCAAAGTTACTATTCTCTTGGTCAAAATTCAAAGTTACTATGCTCTTGGTCAAAATTCAAAGTCACTATTCTCTTGGTCAAAATTCAAAGTTACTATTCTTTTGTTGACTGCCATTGAAAAATAGAGGGTGGAATAGTATGGCTAGAAATGTAGGCATGTGGATCTAACAATCTCCCACTTGAAGACTGACTTCAGTCGGTCTTCACACCTCGATCATGCAGCAGCCTCTCCTGCATATTATTCTAGCAGGCCAACTGAAGTTGAGCACAACTTCAGTTTGTCAATGGTCACCACCTTTGTCAACATGTCTGTTGGATTCTTGCTTCCTAAGATCTTCCTTAATGTTAGTACCTCATCCTCAATCAGAGATCTGATGAAGTGATAACGGAGATCAATGTGCTTCGTTCGAGAGTGAAATGCTGAATTCTTTGCCAGATGTATTGCACTCTGACTATCACTGTACAAGACATTATCCTCTTGGATGAAACCCAACTCTGTTAACAATCCCTGAAGCCATATCAATTCTTTGCTAGCTTCTGTTACTGCGACATATTCAGCCTCTGTAGTGGATAGAGCAACAATCTTTTGTATCCGCGACATCCAACTAACAGCACTAGTACCAACAGTAAATATGTAACCAGTGGTGCTTCTTCGGTGATCAACTTCACCTGCAAAGTCTGCATCTACGTAGCCTTGTACTTTTAAATTACCTTTACTAAAGCACAAACACTTCTCCTTAGTGCCTCGTAGATATCTCAAAATCCATTTCACAGCTTCCCAATAAGCTTTACCTGGATTTGACATAAACCTGCTTACAACTCCCACTGCATGGCCAATGTCTGGCCTCGTGCAGACCATCGCGTACATCAAACTTCCTATGGCTGAAGCATAGGGAATCTTAGCCATTAATTCCTTATCTTCCTCTGTCTTAGGGGACTGATCCTTTGATAGACGAAAATGACTAGCCAAAGGTGTGCTAACTGGTTTGGCGTTGTCCATGTTGAATCTCTGCAAAACACGGTTGATGTACTCTGTCTGAGATAACTGCAAGGTTCCCTTTTGCTTATCTCTCGTGATTTGCATTCCAAGGATCTTCTTCGCTGGACCTAAATCTTTCATGTCAAATTCTTTTGACAATTGTTTCTTCAAATTTCTGATCTCGGTCATATCTGGACCTGCTACTAACATATCATCGACATAAAGTAGCAAAATGATATAACTGGAGTTATATCTCTTGAAGAAACAACAGTGGTCAGCATTGCACTTCTTGAAACCTTCCTTGTGCATGAAGCTCTCAAACTTCATATACCACTGCCTTGGAGCTTGCTTTAGGCCATACAAGCTCTTCTTTAATCTGCACACCATATTCTTTTTCTCTGAGAAACCTTCTGGTTGGTGCATATAGATCTCCTCATCTAGGTCTCCGTGAAGAAATGCAGTCTTCACGTCCAACTGCTCCAAGTAGAGCTCTTCACTGGCAACAATACTTAACACAGACCTGATAGTATTGAGCTTCACAACTGGTGCGAAAATCTCGGTGTAATCGACTCCTTCCTTTTGCTGGAATCCTTTTACAACAAGTCGAGCTTTATATCTTTTAGAGCCATCATGCTCCTGCTTCACTCGATACACCCATTTGTTGTGAAGTGCCTTCTTTCCCATAGGTAACTCTTCTAGTTCCCATGTTTGATTTGAGATCAAAGACTTCATCTCGTCTTTCATGGCAAGCTCCCACTTATTCGCATCTACTGTCTGACATGCTTCTGCATAGTCTTCAGGTTCTCCTCCATCTGTCAACAACATGTAGCTCATGTATTTCCTGTTAGGTACAGGAACTCGAGAAGACCTCCTTAACTCCGGAGCTGGAGTAGAATGCTCTGTTCTGTCAGACTGCTGCACATTGCCTGGTTCAGTTGATTCTTCTGGCTGAGGACTATCAATTGTGGGTCTTTCAAGGACATCGTCCACATCTGCATAAACTGGCCCACTTGGTTCTGAGTTGTTGGCACCTGTATCATGCTTGTCCTTGTACATTACCCTCTCATTGAAGATCACATCTCTACTGCGGATCATCTTTCTGTTCTCGTCATCCCAAAGACGGTAACCAAACTCATCTTCACCGTAACCAATGAAAGTACACTTCTTTGATTTGGGATCAAGCTTGTTCCGGCCTTGATCGCTGATGTGTACATATGCTGTACAGCCGAAAATTCTAAGATGTGAGAGTTTTACCTCTTTTCCGCTCCATACCTCTTCTGGTAGTCTATGTTCCAATGGCACTGATGGACCTCGGTTGATCAAGTAAGCTGCTGTGTTGACTGTTTCTGCCCAGAAATGCTTTGGAAGACCTGATTGCACACGCATGCTTCTGGCTCTTTCAGTCAATGTTCGGTTCATGCGCTCAGCTATACCATTGTGTTGAGGCGTACCTGGCACGGTCCTCTCTATTCTGATCCCATGCCCATAGCAAAACTTCTTGAATCTGGTGTCTTCATATTCACCACCATTGTCGGTTCTGAGCTTTTTGATCTTCAACCCTGTCTCATTCTCCACCATGGCTTTCCATATCTTGAAAGCTTCAAATACTTCAGATTTATGTTTCAGAAAGTATACCCATACCTTTCTGGAGTGGTCGTCAATAAAAGTCACAAAGTATCGTTTTCCACCAATGGATGAGACTGTCGTTGGACCCCAAACATCAGAGTGAACGAGCTCGAGTCTCTCCTTCTTTGGCTTCCTTCCGTTTGTCTGAAAGCTAACTCTCTTCTGCTTTCCAAATATACAGTCTTCACACATGTCAATTTCTACTGACTGAAGACCTGGAAGTTTGCCCTTCGAGTGCATTACCTTCATCCCTTTCTCACTCATATGGCCAAGTCTCTGGTGCCATAGGTTGGGATTTCCACTTGCTGCAACCGAAATAAGATGACATTCTCCCGCCGTCTTGTAAAGAGTACCACTCTTTTTACCGCGAGCTATCGTCATTGCACCCTTTGAAATTTTCCACTGATCTCCGTGGACGATTGTTGTGTAGCCGTCACTGGCCAACTGGCCTACTGAGATTAAGTTCTTTGTCAGGTCGGGGATATGTCTGACATTCTTCAGCTCCCAAACAGACCCGTTCAACATGATCTTCACTACACCTTTTCCTACAATCTCACAAGATTGTTCATTACCAAGGTAAACTTTACCAAGGTTTCCAGGGACATAATTCTCGATGAGTTCTTTCTGCGAAGTTGCGTGAAAGGATGCTCCAGAGTCTAACACCCACGACTCTTCCTTGTTCTCCAAAGAGCATATTAATGCATCACCTCCTCTTGAGGTTGAAGCAACGTTTGCCTCATCTTTCGCCTCATGTCTCTTTGGTGCACTCCTGCACTGGTTTTTATAGTGTCCCGTCTTCCCACAATTCCAACACTCAATAGTCTTTGAGTTGTTAGAACTATGATGATTTCTGGACTTGGATCGCCTTTCTTTTGATTTTCCGCGTCCGCTTCCTTTGGTTGAACTCCTTCCTCTTGACTCTGTATGCAATACTGAAGAGGTTGATGATTCACCCGACTCTCTCCGTCGGATCTCCTCACTGAGAACCAAATCACGAACATCATCAAATTTTAACTTGTTGCTTCCCGATGAGCTACTCACAGCTGTGACAGTAGCATTCCAACTTTCTGGTAGGGAAGACAAGAGTATCAAAGCCCGTACTTCATCATCAAAGTCGATTCCAACTGAACTCAACTGGGTTGTGACTGTGCTGAGTTCATTTAGATGTTGCGCCGTTGATGCACCTTCTGCCATCCGTAAGTTGAACAACCGCCTCATCAAATGAACTTTGTTTGAGGCCGATGGCTTTTCGTACATGTTAGAAAGGGCCTTCATAAGACCAGCTGTAGTCTTTTCTTTGGCAATGTTGAAGGCAACATTACGAGATAACGTCAATCGAATGACTCCAAGAGCCTTTCTATCAAGAAGTTTCCAGTCATCTTCTTTCATATCTGCTGGTTTACTCGTGAGAGGTTGATGCATGCTTTTCTGATACAAATAATCCTCTATTTGCATCTTCCAAAAGCTGAAGTCCGCACCGTCAAACTTTTCGATTTTCACTTTTCCTTCGTCTGCCGCCATAGTTCCTACTCGAACCTGACTCCTCTGGATCGTCTATGAATAGTACTTTCCCCAAAAAAAAAATTATTCGGCCGAACCAACCAGCTCTGATGCCAGTTGTTAGAAAACTACGCCGAATTTCCTCTTAGTCAGATTCGTAAAAACAATAATATGCGGAAGCATAAAAACACACACACAATTGATAACGGAGTTCGGCCAAGTATGCCTACGTCTCCGGGCTGCTGCAGACCTTTTACTGAAAAGAGAAAAATACACTGTGTTTACAAACACTCAAAAGTTTCTCTCACCCACAACCCAATTACACCCAAGAGTTTCTCTCACAGAAATTTTTCTCACACTAGAAAATTTCTCTAACTCTCAAATTACAATTTTTCTATCAAATGCAAATGTATTCATTGCCTTGAGAAGAATTTAATTTTCCTACAACTTCAATGAGTATTTATAGGATTCATGTGGTATACCTCATGTCCATGCAAAGTGACCTTTGTGATTTTCTCTTCACCAAAAACAATGTTCCAAATTCAAAGTTACTATTCTCTTGGTCAAAATTCAAAGTTACTATGCTCTTGGTCAAAATTCAAAGTCACTATTCTCTTGGTCAAAATTCAAAGTTACTATTCTTTTGTTGACTGCCATTGAAAAATAGAGGGTGAAATAGTATGGCTAGAAATGTAGGCATGTGGATCTAACAATAACAGGAGAAAATAATTGAAGCATAGCTTACGGCATTCAAAAGTTCATATACGTTATTCTGCCGATACATTGACAAGCAGAAAGTTTTATGTATATATATAAATAATGAAAACCTTCAAACTTAAAAAACCTTAAAAGTCATGCACAATTATCTTATACAAAGTATACTTACACACAGAGGCCATGAAGTATGTATATTAATGCAGCGACATCAAAATTTATACAAAAGGAAAACCATGCATTTTAAATCTTTGTGTTGCATTGTATTATAGTAACAGTATATCATATATATTTGGAAAATAAAGTATACTTACAGAGTATGCATTATTATGCATGTATACACGCTACGCTTTGAAATTTAGAAAAGTGAAGTATACTCACACAGTAACAATATACCATATATATTTGCAATATAAAGTATACTTTAGAATTTGGAAAACAATTCTAGCAAATAGATCAATGATAATTAGTAATTTATATTACAATTCATATCAATTAATTATTATAAAAAAAATCATAATATCGGCAATCATACTTTAATACAAATTATGAGAAACAATAAAGCGTATTTGAATTCATAATAATAATTTTTCTATAACAATTCATTCTTTGATGTTTGAAATGAAACTCTCAATCGTCATTATTTGATATATTTATAAGATTGTTAGAAAATTCATTTAAATCGAATGGATCGAGGCTAAAATCGTGAACGAAATCACTTTTCTTATAATTATTTCAAGCACTCTCAAATGTCTTAGAGTTGGAACGTAGGAATACCCAAGATAATTCAGCATACAATCGAGTTTGCACAAGACCTATAAAAACTCGAATGTAGGGAAGATGAAGTCTGAAATTTTATGTGAAAAAGATATACTTTTTAATATACTTTTTATGAATCCGGAATGCTCAATTTATAGGCTAAACTGGTGTTATTCCATAAGATTGCGACCCTTGATGAAACACACTTTCAGCAACACTTTTGCTAAGTGTTGCATTGTTTCGCCTTCAACACCACTTTTCAAATGTTACACTGTTTCGTCTACAACAACACTTTTATCAAATGTTGCATTGTTTCACCTATAGCAACAGTTTTTAAAGGTTGTACTGTTTCACATTCGCAATACTTCACGAAGTGTTGCCTATTTCGGAATTCAAACTCACTGCAATACTTCACAAGTGTTGCCTATTTTTGAATTCAAACCTACTGCAACACTTCACAAGTGTTTCCTATTTCTAAATTCAAAAATTAATCTTCACTTCAAAATTTTCTTGTCATTTTGGAACACACTCAAGATTATTAATTGTTAATAATTTACAACAGAAGTCTACATGACACAACCTCATGGATTTTCTAATTCTGATAAAACTCTTGTGTGCAAGCTCAAGAAAGCAATTTATGGTCTTAAACGAGTCCGAAGAGCTTGGTATGAGAAGCTAGTTTGAGCTCTTATTTACTTTGGATTTACTCACTCAAGGTGTGACCACTCCTTATTTGTGTACAATCACCAAGGTATTTCTCTTTATGTCCTTGTGTATGTAGATGGCATATTGAATATTAGCTCTAGTTCATATCTGATTCACACCTTGATCAACAAAATGAAAGTTGATTTTTCTCTAAAGAAACTAGACAAGCCTTCCTGTTTCTTGGGCATTAAAGTTAGACCTAAAAGCAATGGATCTTTATTACCCACTCGGTCTAAATATATAAGAGATATTCTTTCAAGAGCTAAAATGGCTAATGCCAGTGGTGTTCCGACCCCATGTTAAGTACTTGCAAGCCGAGTAAACATGGTTCTGAGCCATTTTATAATCCACAATAATACAAGTCCATAGTAGGGGATTTACAATAAGTGACCTTAACCATAACTAACATAACCTCCGGTGTTAACAAAACTTGTAAGTTTATGTCTTCCCCTCTAGATACTCATTTGTCTATTGTTAAAAGAATGTTGAGATATCTTAGTGGTACTATATCACATGATTTATTCTTATCTCATTCATTATCTACTTAAAAGAATTTTTTGCTTACAGTGATTATGACTGGGATAATGACCTAGATGATAGAAGGTCAACATCCAACACTTGCATTTTTTTTTGCCTAAACCTTATTTCATGGAGTTCTAAAAAGCAATCTCTAGTAGCTCGTTCAAGTACAAAAACAGAATATTGAGCTCTAACACATACTACATTTGAAATCCTTTGGTTAGAATCTCTTCTGAATGAATTTGGTGTTTCCTTATATACATCAACAGTATTATGTGATAATCTAAGTGTCATGTTACTTTCTCATAATCTTGTCCAACATGCTCGCACCAAACACATAGAGATGAACATTCTTTTTGTTCGAGAACGTGTTGTCTACAAGAAACTACCCACACAACATATTCCTAACACTACTCAAATAATTGATACATTAACTAAATCGCTCGGGACTACTGCATTTCATGATTTAAGATCCAAACTCAAAGTCACAAGTGAAGGTCATCTCTCATGAGCTTGCAGGGGGTGTTAGAGAAACTCTAAGTCAAATTTATTTTATCTCTTTACTCTTGATTAATTACTCTAAACTAACACTATTAATTGTTATTGTTTGTTTGGTTAGTTAGATGACACTTAGGTGTTAACGCTAATCGTAGACTAATAGTTGTGTATTTTGCATTCTATTAGGAGTGTGATTTGGTATGTATATAAGTCAACATTATCCTCTTATAAACTTGAACACATTGAATATAAATTTTTTAGTTTCCACTAAATTTGTTCATTAATTCTTTGCATTTCAAAGTGAATGACCATCAGAAGAGTTCATCTCTTGAAATAATAATTTAAATAATAAAAGATAATATATATATATATATATATATATATATATATATATATATATATATATATATATATATATATATATATATATATATATATATATATATATATATATATATATATATAAGCACACCATAAGTCTTTATTCGTCTCCTCTATTAAACTACTTAGAAGAATTTATATGGCATCCACAAAATTGTATTTGACACCCCCACGTAATCTAATAACAATAACGCCAAAAACACCTATTTCAGTTTTTACTTTTTTCAAAGTTTTATCAAAAATTTATTTTTCAACGAGAAAAATTCGATAGTAATACTAAATATTTAGTATGTGTTTTTATGAATTTTTAAAAGTAAGGTAAAAATACATAAAAGTAGATATTAGTTTTTTTAAAATCCAAAAAAAAATGCTTAAAATACATCTATTCAGAAATAAATAAATAAAAGTACATATAAGGTATTTCTTTCGTAAATTTTTCTACAATCCGTAGCAAACTCTGCAAGTATAAAAACCAACCAATTATAAAAAAAAACATAATATCTGAGTTTAAAAAAAATCAATATGTATTTTTATCGGATTTAAAAAAATGCATAAAATTAGATATTATTCAATTAAAAATATAATAAAAATACATAAAATTAGATATTGTTCTATTAAAAATTTAATAAAAATGCATAAAAAGCAACAAAAAATTTATACAATCTGCAACAAAATTCCGCAGAACAACGGATTTTTTCTTACAATCTACAACAAAATTCCGCAGATTGAAAAATTAAACAATTGGAAATTTATTTTAAAATGTCTAATAATGAAATTTAAAAAGTTTATGTAATAGCACTCCTACATATAATACCAAATATTTGAAAAAATTACAATAAAAATATATTAAATTTGATATCGATCTTTTAAAAATCCAATAAAAATATATAAAATATTATTCTAAAATTGCAAAAAGTCTAGTACAATCCACAACAAATTTCGTAGGTAATAAATTTCATAAGTAATAAAAATTTTAAAAAAAAGTTTACAATAATTTAACTTTTTTCTTAAAAAGGTATTTTAGACATATTACACCATTTGTGGGGGGCGTTAGTATCAACTTGATATGTGAGATAGATTGTTCGACTATTGATTTGAGTTGTAAAGAAATTTGGATTAAGGCCCACACTTTTTTTCTTTGTTGAATAAAGACTTGCGAGATCCCTGCCATAAAATCTTGCACCCCACCATTATACATTAGTTTTTTTTCTCAGTCACTAGTCACTGTTTCATTTTACTTTTAATGCATAACTTTTTCTTAGACTATATACTATAAGAAATTATGCTATATGCCCTTTAGGGCCCAATAAACTTGTTATAAATTTTTTAACTAATTAAAATTTGAAAAAACTTAATTAAGATAATTAATAATTAATTTATTTTTAAAAAATTATTTAAAAATATAAAAATATAAATTTATTTTTTAAATAAAATTATTTATAATATAATTAAATAAATATTATAAATATTACGTGGCACCATGCGGGTAGTGCCACATATTAAAGGAGGAGCCATGTATGCAAAATTAGAGGGAGAATAATCAAATCTTAATAGATGCAAAATTGAGAGATCAAAAAATTGATTTTTAAAATATGGGGACTAAAAATCAAAAAATATCAAAATAGAGGCATAAAAAATGTATTTAAACAAAAAAAAATATTTTTTAATAATTTAGAAAAAGAATTTTATAAAATTGTTTTTTAAAATATTTTTTAATCATATATATTTTTTAAAAATTGAAATACTAATTTAGATATTTTATAACATAAACATGAAATTAGAATTTTTTTAAAAATTATATCTCAAAAATAATATTTATAAAAATTTATTTAAAATAATTTAAAAATTAAGTAATTTTTAAAAGTTTTGATATTGAAAAAAGTTTCAATAAAATCTATAGTAACATTTTAAAAATAATTAGTCAAATTAAATTTTTATTTAAAATTTTTATAAAATATTTATTTTACACAAAATTTTATAACACCATAAAAATTATTTAAGAAAAAATAAAACAAACGGACCCTTTGCATAATTTTTCTTGACTATAGCATGTAATAAAATAAATTATTATTTTTCTACATATTTGTTATGATTATAAAGAGTAGGATCACAATTTATTACTTTCTACTCATAAAATAGTAAGATTCACCATTTTACTTATCTCAAACTTTAACTAATAATATCATTTTAAAATACTTTGTTTTTTAAATGATATTATTAGTTAATGCCGGTTGCAATGCTTCAATAGTCCTACCATTGTACTTTTCTACTCAGAGTGTTGAATACCCTTGTTCAATATTTTGAGTTATTTTTAAAACCCAATTTTAAGTTATATATGTATATTGAAGTGTTTATCAATAGATTTTAAATGCATCAAAGAAAAATATAAGTCTAATAATTGTTTGAGATATGATATGAATAGAGATTATGAATCGTTACAGATGTTTTTTACCTTTAAATTTATTAACAAACTTATTTTATAACTAAATTATACCTAAAATTTAATGGAATGTTTTTAGAGGATTGTTACTTATTCAAAATTGCTCTTCTAAAAAGTCATTTTTTTGGACGCACCTTTATTTCAATTGATTTTTGTTAATGTGTCCGAAAATTATCTAGAGTGGAATGTGTAGTGTCTAAAAGCTATTTTTCTAACAAACTTCTTCAAGTTAGTTTATTTGAATGTTCATGTCAGTTGTTATGCTTTGTTTGAATTACTTAATATATCTTATATCACAATATAACGTCTTTTTTATTTGATTCATTGGATTGATTCTTTCGATTCGAAGATTAATTCTACCATCAAAACGGTTTCCGTCCTTTCCAATCGCAATACAATATAGTATCTTAGTTTGATATACAAGGAACTAAATAACAATTCCATCTTAAGGAGCTTAGTTTCATTATTTGGGCTTAGTTTGATATATAATCAGCTAAATTTGAAATGTGGTACTTGCTAATTTGAAAATTGAACTTTACACTTTAATTAGATATACACTCTCTAATTACATTTATATCTCCCAAATCAATTAAACTTATTAAACACTCCTCGATAGAAAAAACTATATCAGAACATTTTCCTTTTCGAAACACATAATTCCATAAATGACTAAAGGTCTAAAAAAATTCTAAATATATTTTTTTTGTAACTTTTCAAAAAAAATCATTTTCAATACTTCTAATTTGAGTATTCAAACCGCAAATTTCTATATTCAATACTTATAGCATTCTAGTGTTGAAAGTGTCTGTTGTAAGTGTCTAGAATTATAACTTAGAATATTACCATTGGTATCGAATATAATCAATGTAGCAAAATACACTAGACTAGTATGACATATTCTTAGGTATAAAAAGTAAGAACCAAAATAAGTAAACTAAGAGATAATTAATTTGTCGAGCAACCTTTAAATGGATTTTTCTTTCCCTTTGGCCGACACCTGCTTATGTGAAAGAAAATAAATTGTATTAGATGAGATAATAATTTTAGTGAGATTCTATCTAAAGCCAGAACTCTTTCGGAGGCCTACTAACTTACACATTGACTTATTCATCTGTCAATGGTATGCGTCCTAAAGGTTCCCGAAGATACTGCACATCTTCAAATTCGTGTGACCGAATCATACTTCCCATGCATAATAGAATTTCCCATGGTAACTACACATCCCTATAAATTCGTAGAACATGATCACAACGTTCCCCGCAGCCGTCAATGATTGAATCATTTACACCCCATTATAGTTCCATGAGACTCCAGTTCTACAGCCAAAAAACATCATGAACATTGTATTAAAACATGCCCACCTTATATAAGCATCAATACTAATCTCTAGCACCCCTTGTCCGGGGTATAGATAGAAATATGCATTGTTTTATCCATCTCAAGTGTGATATCCCAACCACCTAGAGCTAATACTAATAACATGTATCATATAGATTCATGCAAGTGATTACGTTTAAGTTCCCTACCTATTAGTATTAGATATCCACATACCTAACCCTCACTCTTGATCATCCTTGAGGTAATTTCCCTTCCTACTTCACTAAAGAGCTAAATCTATTAACTACCCAAGGGAGTAGGTCATAAAAAGGATGAGAGTCTAGCCCTATTATAGAAAGAATTATGGCAGGCCGTAATAATGCATTACGGCCGAAATTCTCAGACGATGAAAATAACGGGTTGGCTGTAATAAGGTGTTACGGACGTAAAGAGCCCAGATCCCCATTATGTGTTTTTTCTTTCTCTCTCAAATTGGATAAGAAGGATTACGAGCCAACCATAATAATGCCCAAAATTCTTCTTCTTCATACCTACAAGTCAGTAGTTTGACCAACTCTAAACCTTTTCTCATTTCATGATTATCAAATAGTTCAATACATATTTTTGGTCTAAAAACCAAGTAGAAACTTTATTTTATAACATCTTGTAAGTATAAAGTGAAACCTAAGAGAGAGAGAGAGAGAGAGAGAGGGGGGGGGGGTTAGGTTTTTAAAACTTTTTATGGTTTTTTTATAAATTTTATGGTTATTTTATTTTTCTAGAAAGTTATGATGAACAAATGAACGATAATTCAGGAAAAATAAAGTACATTAAAGAATAAATGACACAATGATGTATACTAGTAGCCCTTTCCAATCAAGGATATGTCTAGTCCCTCCACAACCCGTGAAAGATTTCACTATGTTAGAAATTGTTATAGCCTCACACTAAGAGTATCTTCAATTCTCTAACACAATCAGGAAAACACTTCACTTTCTGATTTTACAACACTCAGATAAAGAACCCTACTTTCTCCTAACTTTTCTTGTTTCCACAAACTTGACAAACAAGTTACAATACACTGATACAGATAATTGAGTACAGATGAATTTGTCGAGTACATATGAATGTTGTTGAGTACATATGAATTTTGATAATTCATAAAATTCAAACTTAATCTTCTCTTTCAATGTGACAATTCATAGTTACAAACTCTAAGTGCTCAAGAAACTCTTATCTGATGAATGAAAATTATGTAGTAAAGTTTCTAAGAGTTTTTGCAAAATGCATAAATGAATTGTATGAATATTTTTGATGAAAGAGTTGATTTGAAATATGAAAACTTTGGTTATTTATAAATCACAAGATACCTCTAGAAATTAGTGATAATGTTTGAGAAGATGAATGTTTTGGAAATACATCATGGTCATATGCTATGACATTAACTTAGAATTTTTTTAACATGTTATGGGTGTCAATCGATTGATCTAGGATGTCAATCAATTGCTTCACATCCAATGTTCAAGTTTTTTAAGAAAATAACTGGATGAATTGATTGATGAGGACTATCAATCAATTGACATGGGCAAAAATCGGATTTTTCAATCGATTGTAGTAAGGGTGTCAATCGATTAATGCCTTTTATTTTTCAAATTTTCATTTTATAGAGATCATGTCAATCGATTGAATGCTAGGGGTCAATTGATTGACCTCCTTAAAAGCTTGAAATTTTTTCTAAGTTAAAAGTCAAACTTGAAACAATGCATGCATCAATGTTAATGATGATTTCTTGAGCACCTAAGGCTTATAACAATTAAATTGCATATTACACCTTAGTCAATTATCCATTTCCATGAAACATAAGAGATTGATCAATCCATTGTCATGAAAATTTCAATCCTTATATTTTCCTTATTTCCATTGATTTTTCTTCATAAAAACACCATCTTCATAAAATCTTGTCTACACAATCTCCCTCTTTTGGTGATAACAAATAAGTTATTTGATGATTGTGATTACCAGAAAAGCTCCTCTTAAGATGAATATCTCCCCTCTAGTTCATGAAACCATGAATACTTTGGGTTCTTCATCTTTATAAGGAAACACAAGCATACATACACCCTTCTCTCGCTTTAGACATAGAAAATGGGTGAAAAATATATGATTATTGAAGCATTCAACCATAAACACAAACATATAGACAATAATACAAAAGATGTTTAAAACTCAACCATGCATAATATTGAAGTAAAACCACAACGATGTTCTAAATAATTACTAAAGATAAAGATGTTTTAAGCTTAAAAACAAGGAAAATTAACCAACAACAAAGAAACATAGTCAAATTTTTTAATTTTGGTTCATGTTCTCATTTCCATATCATCTTTGCATTTCCTGAAAATCTTTGTTAGGAGTTGTGCATACGGGGAACCTCTAGATTTCTCATTGTGTCCTGCCATGTGATGCATGATCACATATGACAAATTAACCTGTATTTCATTCTTTATAGCAAACATCAATTGCATTCAGGATTAATGATTGTTACATGGTTTGAATATCTGGGCACAAATAAGTAACATAGAAAATAGTGGAGCATCCTGTCATCAATAGCGAGGTTTCCAGCATACCATAACTTTCTCTCAGGGACTTTACCATTATTTTTTCCTTCTCTTTTGGTAAAAGGCATTTTCTGAGAATCTAGAAATGCTATAATAGAAATCCCTTTTTTCACATAATTTTTCAATTGAGCATCATGATTCGACCTAATTTCAAAACCTTCATTAGGGATCTTAAGACATTTTCTTAATTCTTGTACAAATAAACAAACAGGAACCCATTTCACAATAGATGTCAAAATATCCTTATCAAGACTCAAATTGCAATAAAAAACCTTGACCAAATCCGAGTAGTATGAGCGAAAATCTGTAACAAAGTAATGAAAATTTTGAGCTCTAAACAGATAAGAGAAATCAAGACATTCAGTAAGAAAAGAAGTAAGGTTACCAAACCTTGCAAGGGTGAGATTCTTCTCATAGAAAAATACCATGAATCTCTTCTTTTGTTGAGGAGTTGTGAGCAACCATGACAAAACCATTGTGGGTGATTTAGAACAGGAAACTTTTCCCTTCCCCTTTCCTTTTCCAAGTGATTTCATTGATAGAGATGAAGAAAAATTAAACCTTTGATGGAGGTTGCTGAATTTTTGGAGAAGAAAGATGAAGCAAAGTTGAGAGCTTTCTCTTGTGTTGTTGATGTAAAAATGCGGATAGGGTTTTTACTAGGAGGGGATGAGCTTTTTTCATTTTTAAAGTGGTGGGGGGTGGGGGTGGGGGGTTAGGGGGGAGAGATGATATTTTACCAAATTATTTGACTGAGTTTTTTAAAAAAAATTGAAAAATATGATAGAATCAATCGATTGACTATACCCATTCAATCAATTGATGTTGTTTTAAAAAAAAAATTGGAGAAAATATACATGTCAATCGATTGCTTTGGCAAAATTTTTGAAAAATTTATATAAAAAAAAAATAGATTTTTGTCAGGCATAACATATGAAATAATACATAAACATGATATAATACAAATTAACACATAAGCATACAGGAATAATGATAATCTTGGTAATTCACAAATGAAATTGTGAATTAATCAAACATTATAAGAAAGATAAATATAATACGCCTTTGATATTTCTTGAAGAATTATCATATTGACATATGAATTAGTGACTTTGTGATCGTTCATACACCGCTTTCATCTAGAATGCCTAGCTCTCCTTATTTTATAAAAAAAATTCTTTGCTAGCGGCTTCGCGAAGATGTCTACCAATTGATTATGAGTATCAATAAAAGTGAATTCAACATATCCTTTAAGAACATGATCTCTTAGGAAATTATGTTGAATATCTATGTGTTTGGTTATTGAATGCATAACCAGATTCTTTGTTATGTTGATTTCACTTGTATTGTTGCATCTAAGTGGAATGCATCCAAGATCAAGTCCGTGATCACAAAGTTGTTTCTTTAGCCATAGAATCTGAGCACAACAACTTCCTACTACTATATACTTTGTTTCTTCTATACTAAGAGCAACACACACTTGCTTCTTACAAGACCATGAAAATAATGCATTACCTAGAATGTGACATGTACCACTTGTGCTTTTTTAATCAGTTTTACAACCTGTATAATCCGAGTTAGAATATCTAACTATATCACATATACTATATTTTGGACACCATATCCCCACATTTGTGGTTCCTTTGAGATACTTCATGATCCTTTTCACCTAGGAGAGATGATATTCTTTTGGATTTGATTGATACCGTGCACAATGGCAAACGCTAAACATAATATCAAGACGACTAACACTTAGATATACTAATGAATCGATCATACCTCTATTTTTTGTTATATCAATTGGTGTACCAAATTCATCTTGATATACATAAGTACTTGAACCCATTAGAGTAGCAATCTCTTTGAAATTATCCATATTGAATTTATTTAGTAGTTCCTTGCAATACTTGGATTGGTTGATGAAGATGTCATTCTTTGATTGCTTGATTTGATGTCTAAGAAAATAATTCAACTTACCCATCATGGACAACTCAAATTCTCCTTGCATCATCATTAAAAATTCTTCACATAGGTCCCTATTTGTTGATCCGAATATGATGTCACCAACATAGTTTTGAACAAGTAAGGTGTGATCTTTGATCCTCTTAATGAATAAAATGGTATCAACCTTTCCTTTTTCAAATCCTATTTCACATATAAAGTTGCCAAGTCTATCATACCAAGCCCTTGGCGCTTTCTTTAAGCCATACATATCTTTTCTCAACTTGTACACATATGAAGGACTTTTGAAGTCTGCATGGACTTTTTCATTGATGTATCCATTCAAGAAGGCACTATGGACGTCCAATTGGAATAACTGAAAATTTAATGAACAAGTATAAGCAAGTATTAATTGAATAACTTCTAAACTTGCAACCCAAAAGTCGGACAAAAATGTACCCGAACGCATCGCACAATTAAACACACAACAAAGTCATCACCGAACTTTATTTATCCCAAAAGAGGGAAAGGAAAATATCGATAAAACCCAAGGGGAATATAGGAACGGGTAAGGAAGTAGGTTATGCAAGGGAAATGTATTAACACCCCTCACATCCATGGTACTCCATGGGAACCGTTTTGAATGCTCTTGCTTGAATGAGTGTTGCTATCTTCATGTACCTGTAAAACAAAAAAAATGGGTTAGAGAGGGAGTGCTTGAGGAGGATTAGGGCCCTCATGCCTACGTATATAGTGTAATGAGAAAGTCAGAGCCTCGTAGTTCATGGAACCAGAGAGAGAAAGTGGGAAAAGAAAAGAAAAATATCCGCCAAAGATTCGCACCCTCGTGCCTACGTATCCTTATAATGCAATAAGGAATTTAGAGCTCCGTAGTTTGAAGGATAAAGACTGAGAGAAATATGATTGGGGAGTGGTGTTTCAACCAGAAAAGGAAAGAAAATGGTTAGCCATAAAGGTGTGTCCTAAAAGGAGAGGAAAGTGGGTTAACCATAGAGGTGTGTCCCAAAAGATAGGTATATAACAATGTAGGTGTCAACCTGAATTGTGGTGTCAAAAACAAGAAACAGGGGTTAACCATAAAGGTGTGTCCCAAAAGGAGAGGAAAGATGGGTTAACCATAGAGGTATGTCCCAAAAGAGATGTGTATAACCATGGAGGTGTCAATCTAAATTGTGGTGTCAAAACCAAGAAACGGAGGTTAACCATAAAGGTGCATCCCAAAAGGAGAGAAAAAGGGGTTAACCATAGATGTGTGTCCCAAAAGAGAGGTATATAACCATGGAGGTGTCAACCTGAATTGTAGTGTCAAAACCAAGAAACGAGGGTTAACCACAAAGGTGTGACCCAAAAGAGAGGTATATAACCATGGAGGTGCCAACCTGACTTGTGGTGTCAAAACCAATAAACGGGGGTTAACCATAAAGGTGTGTCCCAAAAGAGATGTATATAACCATGAAGGTGTCAACCTAAATTGTGATATCAAAACCAAGAAACGGGGGTTAACCATAAATGTGTGTCCTAAAACAGGTATATAACCATTAAGATGTCAACCCAAGAGGAAATTGCAATAATGTTTAAACCAAAAGGAGCTGAAAAGAATAGCCACAGGGCTAGGAACAGACTTGACAGTGAATTGACTAGAATTGAACTAAAGTCTATGGATAAAGGTGAATACTCCGAGAAACTAGGTCATTTGTCCCGTACCCAAAATATTCAGAATGAGGATAGGAATGCTCCCTATCACCCCTTCTCTATTGCTTAAGGCTCATGACATGCAATCTTTTTCAATGTATGACAAGTTGTTGAAGCAGGTTCACAAGGATGATCTGTGAGGATGAGGCAGATGATTGATGCCTGAATGGTGCTTGAGATCTTGTACTTGTTAAGAGGCCGAAGCTCCGAAGTAACAGAGACAAGTCAATCAAGTTACCAAGAGATTTATGGTAACTTATCAAAGACAAAGGGAAAATGTACAAAATTGTAGGATCTAGTTGATCAAATGGAATTGATCAAGCTAAATAAGAGGGAATGAGATGAATAGAACACTCAATGCATGATCATACAAAGACTAACATATGGTCTCATTGTTAGGTAGCCCAAGAGAAAGTCATGTGTTTGCACGAGTGTAATAAGCCTTGGTCTCATTGTTAGGTAGCCCAAGAGAAAGTCATGTGCGTGCAAGAGTGTACTAAGCTAAATAGATGGATGTGTGAAGCAAAGGCATAAAGCAAATGAATAAAAATAAGGTCATAAGTTAAAAAGTTCAACAAGTGAACAAAGTGCAAAGTCAAAGTGTCCACAAGGTCCAAGGATCCAAGGTTGCTCCAAGTCAAGCAAAGGGTCTAAGGCCTAGGTCTAGGGTCCAAATTCTAAAGATAGGCATCCTCACTCCAGGTCAAGCAAAGGTCTTTAAAGATCAAGTCAATTCATTTTATCATGTTTTGATTCATTGAAGTTTGTCAAGCAAATCAAACACAATATGAGAACACACAAGATGAATAAGACAAGATAGTCAAAATAATATGAGCAATGTATGAAATAAGATGATGAATGAGACATAAGAATAAATTGCATAAAGTAAAGGCATAAAAGTAAATAACTTGAATTAAATGACAATAATTAAATGACTGAAATTAAATGTCAATAAAGTAAAATCAATGATTAATGGTGAGAGTTAGTGGTTAATTGATGGTGTCGAGACAATTTAGCGCTATGTTAAGCAATCATAGTAGGCTTATGTAGAAGTCATACCTATCTGAGGCTGGTCAATAACAACTTATGTGTCAAACATGTTAGAGAATTAACACAAGTTAATCTCCTAAAACATGTAACAAAATGGATCAAAATAAAAGAAGAAGGTAGATAAATAAAGTCAAAGAGAGAACCAACTTAAGTGTTTGACCTAGGATCTACTATCAAGCAAATCAAGGGACCCAGGCATATGGCTCAATGAGGGATAACCTATCATTGATTCAAAGTGTAAAAAATGATCCAATGATCATTTATCAACATGTTTGAAACAAAGAAAGATTGAATCAACCTCAAGTCCATCTATCGATGACTTGAAATGATGAAACATTGACCAACCAAGTCAACAACTCAAGTCAAAAACAACAAGTGTATAAAAAGTTAAACAAAAAAATCTAATTAAAAATGATTAAAATGGAATTAAAGAGAAAATCTCAAACTATGGTCAAAATGATTCAATAGTGATTGCAAATATTACACAAAGTCCCAAATATTATGCATGAATAGATCTCAAAAGTTGGATGCAAAAAGGTTTTGAAATGATTAACAAATAAATTGGAAAAAGAAATTAAAATAAAAATTATAATAAATGCTAAAATAATTTAAAAAATTAAGAGAAAATATATGTGATGCAAAATATTTTTAAAGACTTTGTGTAAAAAAAAGGATCAAAATGAGTTAAAATGGGTGAGAAATTAAATTGAAAAGAAAATGAATAAAAGAAAAAGAAAATAAAATAGAATAAGGCACAACGACTAGGGAATTCAAAAAAAAATGCGTTGGCGCAATATGATTGTATGACATTTGAATCTTGGCACCAAAGCGTGCGATGATTCACATCATCTCCAACCTTGGATTCAATTTCTGCAATTCATGAAATCATGTTTTTAGCAACACCCAAGCATGACATTAGCTTCGTAACACTTTATCGTTCATGTCTCCTTGCATCAGAGCCGTTGATTAGCTCTGAACAGGGAGAATTAGCTCAAGAAAACGAAGAACCCTAGTTCTTCAAAGTAAAAATAAATGATAAATACATAAGATAAATTCCATGTAAGTGAGGGCTTTTCATCAGTGGAGTAAGGTGAAGAGTGTGGTAACTTGTTTGCTCAAGAGTTTAACTCGTAACTACCTTTCTAGTTGGAGCTTCGAAGGTCAACAATGGTGGATTTGGAGATCTAGTTCCAAGGATTTCTAAGCCAAAGCAATGATTCACTTAGCTTCATAAGGTGTCGATGAGTGATTCTGGGTGGAGATTCAAAGTCGAAAGAGCTTGAATCGAAGAAATGGTTAACTGGTTTTTTGAGGTATCAGACTCAAATGGTTTCAGAGTTTCTTTGGCTTTCAAAGCTTGCAAATGAAGGAAAAAGCTTCCTATTTATAGGAAAAGTGTTAAGAAGCTCACACACGTGAAATGGATATGAAATCGTGTGAATAAAGTTGAAAAGTCATGATTTATAATCCGTGTGAGTGAGACATGAAATGCGTGAATTGGCAATTTGAAACCAGCTGTTTTGTGTTTGTTTACATGCTTTTTGGAGTCACAAAAGGTTTGCACATGCGCAGGTGGTCCCAAGATGCAAAATTACTTTTAATTGCAATTTCTGGGCATCGGGAAAAATAGAGTTCAACATGCCATGTTTGAAGCTAGGCCAAATAGAATCCCCTCATGCGTTTTGTAAATTTCTTTGTGCCAAATATTCATATCATTGCAATGAGTTGAATTCAAAAATAACCAACTCAAAAGGAAGCTTGAGGTGAAAATGGCAAGTTTTGAAAGTTGAGGTCATGACATGCATTCTAGGTCAGGCATTTGGTCAAGCAGTCTTGGCACACTTTGGGCATCTTGAGGTCCCAAGTTCATGACACCATAACTTTTGATTCCCTTGTGCATTTTGATCCAAACTTGAGACAAATGATATTTGACACAATCTTAACAAGATGCAAAAATAATGGGATCAAAAGGGTACTTAAGCTGAAAATGGCATGGCTGCCAAGTGGGGGTCATGACAAGGTTTTGACCTAGTTTGATAACTTAGACCTTTCCAAAATTGAGGTCCTCAGAGGTTGAATTGATGATTGAGCCTTGAAGCAAAGTTGTAGAGGAACTCATTAAGAACATTTAGCTTAAAGAAGCTTGTCAATTGGTTGAAAATTGAAGAAGTTATGGGGTTCCGAAGAAAAGTGAGCCATACTTGCAAATTAGGTCAACCAAACTTGTGCAAACTTGGAGTTTTCTTACATCCAATGTCAAAATGATGATGTAAATAGCATCCTTTGAAGAAAACTCTATTAAGGCTTGAATTATGTTGAGGATGGCTTGAAAGATGAGTGAAATGTCATGGAAATAAACACATGAACCACTCTTGAATGAATGAACCACCACTTGCACCTTCCTTGACCAAAATGACCATTATCTTGTCTTGATTTGAGGCATGATCACCTACATGAACAAGGGAACAAACAAGTACGACTCTCCAATGATGCTTGGTTAGTTAATAAGTAAACAAAAGTGAAAACCCTAATGTTAAGATTAAACCAAGAATGTGGCCATGCTTGTGAACTAATGACCAAATACAATGGTCATAATGGTGCTATGAAGATGCATGATATGATGCTAAGTATGCAGATGAAACAAAGAAAAAGTTAAGAAAGAGAGGGTAAATTTTTGGGTATTACAGCTGCCCATATTTAATCATCTTAAACCTGAAGGTGCAAATTGCGTTAGCTTTTCGGGTGTTCAAGGTAAAAGAGGATTAAATACATAAATGTTTGAAAATTTGCCCGTTGAAAATGAGTTATGTTGAAAGGTGTAGCAGATAAACTTGCTAGTTTGGTCAGCTGAGGGTTGACTAAAATATTCCATTGGGGAGATAGATCAGCTGCTAAAAGAAATGCTTGATGTGCATGATGTATGCAATGTATGATTGTTTGTTCATGATGTGTATGCAATGCGAATGGCTGGGTAGCAAGGTGAGGCTTTTCTGGTGAAAGCTAGACTTTGACTCATAATCATCCACATCAAAGAACCTGCAATGAAAAAATTCTACTGCTACTATTACTGGGGACATTCCAACTGGCTAAAGACTTCCACCTGACTCTGCTTGGGGAAGAAAAATGCTTGATCCAACCGAGCAGTCACGTATTCGTGCGACAAGCGCTTACTATAAACTACCGATCATCCTCTAGGGAGATTTTCAATAATCGAAGCAATGCATAGCGTGTTTCTTTTGATTTTAGATCTTATTATTCTCACAGTTTTATAACATTATGCAATAAAGTTTGGCAGTTATTTTGCAAACAAAATGCGGGGAAAAAAAGAAGTTACTGAATAACAACTGAATTTTAATGATTGTGAAAATTTTATACATATGATGGGTGTACAAGGATGCAAAAATCCTTGAAAAGGATTTTGCAAAAAATTGAGAAATAAAGTAAATGGCAATGGGAAATTTTGCTTGATTTTCCACTAATTACAACATTGGTTGTTATTCACTGTAGCACTGGGCTCCAACACTTTTCTTCTATTGACGATGATTAAACTGATCTAATACCCTCTGAGGTCAAGCTGATGATAAGCCAGGCTCAAGAGATATAGTCAAATGCCTTTACCCTAACTTTTTCATGTAATTTTTATTCTTTTGTCCATCGGGATACCCATTTTTGTCTAAGTCTCCCTTTCGGGTTTTCAACTTAGCGGGCTTGTATATATTTGTTTTGTTTTATCCCTAACTTTTGCAGATGCCAATCTAGTGGGCTTTGTATTCATCATTTTTTCTAGGCATAATATTTTTTGATTGTATTTGAATTCACCGACATCGGTGAGTCATCCTCATCCATTGTGGTGAGAATGAGAGCCCCTTATGAGAAGTCCTTTTTGACAACGAATGGTCCTTCATAGTTGGGAGTCCATTTGCCTCGAGGATCCGAGTGAATAGGAGAGTGTCTCTTGAGCACGAGTTTGCCTGCTAGGAACATGCGAGGGAGAACATTCTTATCAAAAGTTCATTTGAGACATATTTGGTATAACTGACCATGGCAGACGATCGTCAAATGCTTCTCTTCAATGAGATTCAGCTGATCATATATGGATTTCACCCATTCCACTTCATCGAGATCTGCTTTTATTATGACTCTTAGAGAGGGAATTTCAAATTCAATAGGCAAAACAACCTCCGCTCCATATACAATCGAATAAAGAGTTTCCCCGATAGAAGTGTGCATTGAAGTTCTATAGCCATGCAAAGTGAAAGGAAGCATCTTGTGTCTGTCCTTATACGTCTTGACCATCTTCTAGACAATTATATTGATATTCTTGTTAGCTGCTTCGATGATGCCATTTATATTGGACCGGTATGGTGAAGAGTTGTGATGCTCGATCTTGAATTCTTGGCACAACTCACTCATCGCTTTGTTATTGATGTCACTGGCATTGTCAGTAATAATCTTTCTAGGAACATCGTAGAGACAAATAATTTCTTTCTTTATGAATCAGGTAACCACTTGTCTTGTAACATTCATATAGGAAGCAACTTCAACCCACTTTGTGAAGTAGTCAATGGAAACAAGAATGAAACGATGATCGTTAGAAGCTTTCAGATCAATCATGCCAATCATGGCAATACCCCACATGGAGAAGGGCCAAGTAGAAGTCAAAACATTCAATGGAGTCAGAGGAACATGGATCTTGTCACCAAATATCTGGAATTTTTTGACATCTCTTGACAAATTTGTAACAGTCGACCCCCATGGTTGTCCAATAATAACCAACCTAAAGGATCTTTTTGGCCATGGATGGACCTTTGGCATGTACACCTTCACAAACCTCGTGGATAGACCTTATGGTCGTGCTTACTTTGTGTCTATCCACACATCTGAGCAACATAGAATCATAATTCCTCTTGTACAGAATATCCCCATTCAGGAATAACTTAGCAGAAAATCTTCTCAAAGACTTCTTATCAGTAATGAATTCTTTCTCAGGATACTCATGTCTTTCCATATATCTTTTAATGTCATATAACCACGGCTTATCGTCAGATTCGGCTTCAATTGCTAGATAGTGCGCTGGTCCACCCAATGGGTCAATATGGATGGTAGGTGCTTCGTTCTCCCACTTGAATTTTAACATGGATGCCAGAGCAATAAAAGCGTCAGCTAACTGATTCTCTTCCCTTGGGATTTAATGAAAAGTGATTTCATCAAAATAGGGAATCAGCTTCACCACGTGTTCTCTGTAAGGAGTCAACTTCTTATCCTAAGTTTCCCAGTATCCTCGAACTTGACTGATCACTAAAACAGAGTCTCCATATACTTCAAGATTCTTGATTCTTAAGTCAATAGTTGCTTCAATACCTTAGATGCATGCCTCATATTCTTCCATGTTGTTGGTGCAGTCAAAGCATAATCTAGCGGTGAATGGAATGTGAAAACAGTCAAATATGTGATGACATAAGAGGTAATGGCATAAGATAAAAACTGATAATGAAAAGAACTATTTTATATTTATAATAATGAAATAAAGACCCCCAAAGCAACTAAGTGGCCACTTTATCTTGGTTAACCCCCATTATGTCAATAGTCCCTTTTAAGGCGTCACCTACTTTCCTTCTTTTAAACTGCTCCTCTTAAGCTTCCTCCACTATTTGAGATGTCATTTCCCTCTTCTGGTTAAAGTTAAGCTCCAAATCTTCTTTTTCCCTTGTAAGCCTACCAAGATTAGATCGAAGATCATCATTCTCTTTCTCTAAGATCTTGATAGTCTCCTTGAGTTTCCCAACCTTGGAGGTAGGAACAACTGCTAGCACAGGCTGTTGGATGTTCATAGATGGCTCAAATAGAAACGACAACAAAATTTCTTCAACTCTGTGTTTAACCCACTACATATAAGCTTCCTTGGAAATGCAATTTTTCTTCCCTAACTCAGACCTTCCTTGAAGAGAAACCTCCCTCCAATCTCTGACGATCTTCCTTAGCAACTCCGAATTATCCATCCCTTCATACAAAACAAACTTCTCCACATGCTCGGGATATGGCTTGTGTATCGATGGGTAACCCAACTGACATAATACCAACATCAGATTGTAGTTAATTCCATGCTTTCTACCTATGAGGGGCACATTGAGGAAATTTCCACAATTAAGGATGACCTTGACGTTATCATAAGCTCTAGAGTACCATAAAATATCCTCAACAGTCAGAGACATGATCCTCTGAGACCACTTGAGATTGTCCTTGTTCTTGACGAAAGAACCCTTGATAGGTAGGTGCAAAATAAACCACCTATACCGCAGAGGAACACAACATATGATAATACCCTTCTTCTTCTAAGTCCTTACATGAATAAAGTAGTAAGTATCAGCAAAAAACGTAGGAACCAAATTCTTGGATAGGAAGATGTGAATAGATGCAAGCTCCACAAAGTCTTCCATACTAGGAAATAACACAATCCCATAGACGAGAAAAGCAAAAACAACGTTGAAAGCAATCTAACTCCCAACATCAGCAAATGGAATGGCTTTCTCTACCAAAAAATTCAGAGTAAAACCATGAGTTCCACCCTTAGGCTTAAGGTTGAGCTCCACTTCCTTCTTCTCCAAATGCAAAGGTTCAACTAAAATATGAGACTTAGGTAGTTCCTTGGTACTGACGAAAGGAACCTAGTCCTTAATTCCGACCCCCAAGATATGTGAATATTCCTCCAATGTCTGAGCCAACTGATAATCCTGAAAAGTGAAACACCTCATGGGAGGGTCATAGAACAACACCAAAGTATGGACTGCTATAGTGTTCACTTCGGTGTTAAGGATACCTAGCAGATTCACATATGACTTCTTGATCCAGAACCAGACAGGTTCCTGATCCCTTCAAAGTCTTCAATTGGGGTTCCACTAACTTGTAACTGAACACACCTCTTCTGCCAAGATTCATGCTATATCTGAGTACTTGACAACAAACTAAGCTCTTGGATTCCCTAGAAATGCATATGTAAAAAAAGGTTATATGATGTAATGATGTTTTATCATATGCAAATGATATGTAACAATATGGCAAATTCTGGATAATCTGAACATTCTGCTTGATGTAGGTTAAAAGGTTGATGTCACATGAGAAACAAGGTATGTAGGTGATTGGTTTCCTGCAAAAAAACCTAATATCCCACTTACAGGTATGTATTAGTCTTCAAAAGGTGATCCTAAAAGGCTTCCCAGAGTCATGGAATCAAGTGAAAATACTTTGCTATAGTGAATTCTCACAGGAAAAAAGTACCCCCAAGTGACTCTAGTCTGAGTGTGGGTCTCGTGCCAACCCAACACGTGAAACGTAAGTCAACACGACTATCCACGAGTCTATCCCGTGTGTATACTCAAACTCGGGTGTAGAGCTTCTCTCAAGTAACATCAGCCTAACCCAACAACAGCAAAATACTGATATCCATAATGGGTTAGCAAATGAAATATCAAAAGGAATAAAACAAATGCAATAAAAAAACATAAAAAGCAGGCAAACATGAAAATAAACACCCAAACAAACAAGAAAGCAAACAAAACTAGGCTTGACTACTTTTAGAAACTAGGTTTCAATCCCAAGCAGAGTCGCCAGCTGAAGCCGAACGAAATATACCTGAATGCGTAGCACGATCACACATACAATAGAGTCGTCATCAAACATTATTTATCCCAAAAGAGGGAAGGGAAAATATCAATAAAACCCAAGGGGAACAAAGAAACGAGTAAGCAATTCCTTTATGCAAGGGGAAGGCATTAACATCCCTCACATCCATAGTACTCCATGAAAACCATTTTGAATGCTCTTACTTGAATGGATGTTGCTATCTTCATGTACCTGTAAAATAGAAAATGGGTTAGAAAGAGAGTGTTCGAGGAGGATTGGACCCTCATGCCTACATATTCTCATAGTGCAATGAGAAAGTTAAAGCCTCGTAGTTCATGGAACCAGAGAGAGAAAGGGGAAAAAGAAAAGAAAAGTGATTGCCAAGGATTCGCATCCTCATGCCTAAGTATCCTCATAGTGAAATGAGGAAGTCAGAGCTCCGTAGTTCGAGGACAAAAACTGAAAGAGATTTTGGGGTGGTGTTTAAATCATAAAAAAAGAAAGGGGGTTAACCATAAAGGTGTGCCCCAAAAATAAGAAAGGGGGTTCACCATAGAGGTGTATCCCAAAAAAGAGGTATATAATCAATGAAGGTGTCAACCTGAATTGTGGTGTAGAAACCAAGAAATGAGGGTTAACCATAAAGGTGTGTATCAAAAAGAGGAAAGGAAATGGGGTTAACTATAAAGGTGTATCCCTGAATTGTGGTGTTAAAACCAAGAAAGAAAGGGGTCTAACCATAAAGGTGCACCCCAAAAAAAAGAAAGGGGGTTAACCATAAAAGTGTGTCCCAAAAGAGAGGTATATAACTATGAAGGTGTCAACCCAAAAGGAAATTGCAATGGTGTTTAAACCAAAAGGAGATATGAGAGGAGCCACGAGGCTAGCTGCATACTTGATAGTGAATTGACTGGAATTGCACTAAAGTCTATGAATATAGACGAATACTCTAAGCAACTGGGTCAATTGTCTCGTACCCAAAATATTCATAATGAGGATATGAATGCTCCCTCTCACCCATTATCTATTTCTTGATGCTGATGGCATGCAATCCTTGTCAAATATCTGGCAAGTTGTTGAGGCAGGTTTAGAAGGATGATTTGTGGGGATGATGCAGGTGACTAATGCCTGGCTGGTGCTTGAGATCCTGTACTTGTTGGGAAGCTAAGCTCCAAAGTGACAGAGACAAGTCCCATAAAGTGACCAAGGGACTTATGGTCACTTGACAAAGACAAAGGGAATATGTATAAAGTTGTAGGATCTAGTTGATCAAATGGAATTTGATCAAGCTAAATCAGAGGGAAAGAGATGGGTAAAAAAACACAATGCATGATCATACAAAGACTAACATAGGGTTTCATTGTTAGGTAGTCCAAGAGAAATCCATGTGGGTGAAAGAGTGTATTGAGCCTATACTCATTGTTAGGTAGCCTAAGAGAAAGCCATGTGTGTGCTAACCTAAACAGATGAGTGTGTGAAGTTGAGGCATAAAACAAATGAACAAGAAAAAGGTCATAAGCTCAAAAGTTCAAAAAAGTGCAAAGTTAAAGTGTCCACAAGGTCCATGGGTCCAAGGTCACTCCAAGTCAAGCAAAGGGTCTAAGGCCTAAGTCTAAAGTCCAAAGCCCAAGGTGTGGGCATCATCACTCCAGGTCAAGCTTAGGTATTAAGGATCAAGTCAGTTCATTTTATCATGTTTTGATTCATTTAGATATTGTCAAGCAAACCAAACACAATATAAGAAGCATATGATGATTAAACAAGATGGTCAATATAAGATGAGCAGTATATGAAGTATGATGATGAATGAGACATAAAAGTAAACTGCATAAAGTAAAGGCATAAAAGTAAATGACTTGAATTAAATGACAAGAACTAAATGACTGAGATTAAATGTCAATAAAGTAAATTCAATGATTAATTATGAGAGGTAGTGGTTAATTTATTGTGTCTGGACAATTTAAAACTATGTTAAGCAATCGTAAGTAGGCTTATGTGGAAGCCATACTCATCTGAGGACGGTCAATAACAATTTATGTGTCAGACATGTTAGAGAATTAACACAAGTTAATCTTCTAAAACATGTAACACAATGGATCAAAATAAAAGAAAAAGGTAGATGAATAAAGTCAAAGAGAGAACCAACCTAAGTGTTTGATCTATGATCTACTATCAAGCAAATCAAGGGACACAAACATATGGCTCAATAAGGGATAACCTATCATTGATTCAAAGTGCCAAAAATGATCCAATTATCATTTATCAACATGTTTGAAACAAAAAAGATTGAATCAACCTCAAGTCCATCTATGGATAACTTGAAATGAAGAAGCATTGATCAACCGAGTCAACAACTCAAGTCAAAAGCATCAAGTGTAACAAAAGTCAAACAAAAATGGATTTTAAAATGATTAAAATGAAAATTAAAGATAAAATCTCAAACTCTGGTCAAAATGATTCAAAAATGGTTGCAAAAATTACACAAAGTCTCAAATATTATGCAAGAATAGATCCCAAAGGTTGAATGCAAAAATGTTTTGAAATGATTAAAAAAATAAACTGGAAAAGGAAATTAAAAAGAAAATGAAATAAAAATTACAAAAAATGCAAAACTAATTTAAAAAATTACGAGAAAAATGTATGTGATGCAAAATATTATTAAAGACTTGTGTAAAAAATTTGGATCAAAATGAACTAAAATGAGTGAAAAATTAAATTGAAAAGAAAAGGAATAAAAGAAAAAGAAAAAAAAGAAAAAAAATAGAATAAGGCGCCAACGGCTAGGGGATTCAAAAAAATGCACTGGCGCAATGTGATTGGATGAAATTTGAATCTTGGCACCAAAGTGTACGCTGATTCACATCGTCTTCAACCTTGGATTCAATTTCTGCAATTCATGAACTCGTGTTTTTAGCAACACACAAGTATGACATTAGCTTCGCAACACTTCATCGTTCATGTCTCCCTGCATCAGAGTCATTGATTGACTATGAGTAGAGAGAATTTGCTCAAGAACACGAAGAACCGTAGTTCTTCAAAGTAAAATTAAATGATGAATACGCAAGATAAATTCCAGGTAAGTGAGGGCTTTTGATCAGTGGAGTAAGGTGAAGAGTGTGGTAACTTGTTTGGTCAAGAATTTTACTCGTAATTACCTTTCTAGTTGGAGATTTGAAGGTAAACAATGATGGATTTGGATATCTGGTTCCAAGGAGTTCCAAGCTAAAATAATGCTTCAGTTAACTTCAGGTGGTGCCGATTAGTGATTTGGGGTGGAGATTCGAAGTTAAAAGAGCTTGAATGAAAGAAATGGTTAACTGGTTTTTTGAGGTATCAGGTTGAAATGGTTTCAGAGTTTCTGTGGCTACCCAAGCTTTCAAATGAAGGCAAAATCTTCCTTTATTTATAGAGAAAATGTTAAGCAACTCACACATGTGAAATAGATCTGTAATCGTGTGAATGAAGTTGAAAATTTCGTGATTTCAATCCGTGTGAAGTGAGACATGAAATGCGTGAATTGACACTTGAAACTAGTTATTTTGTGTTTGTTTGCATGCGTTTTGGAGTCACGAAAGGTTTACACATGCGCGGTGGTCCCAAGATGCAAAATGACTTGTAATTGCAATTTCTGGGCATCGGGAAAAACAGAGTTCAACATGCCATGTTTGAAGCTAGACCAAATGAGATTCCCTCGTGCGTTTTGTGATTTTCTTCGTGCCAAATGTTCATCTCATTGCAATGAATTGAATGAAAAAATAACATACTCAAAAGGAGGCTTGAGGTGAAAATGTCAAGTGTTGAAAGTTGAGGCCGTGACATGCATTCTAGGTCAGGCATTTGGTCAAGCAGTCTTGGCACACTTTGGGCATCTTAGGGGTCCCAAGTTCATGACACCATAACTTTTGATTCCCTTGTGCATTTTAAGCCAAACTTGGGCCAAATGATCTTTGACATAAGCTTAACAAGATGCAAAATTAATGGGATCAAAAGGGTACTTGATCTGAAAATGGCATGGCTGCCAATTAGGGGTCATGACAAGGTTTTGACCTAGTTTAACAACTTAGCCCTTTCCAGATTTGAGGTCCTTAGAGGTTGAATTGACGATAGATCCTTGAATAAAAGTTTTATAAGGACTCATTATGAGAATTTGGCTCAAAGAAGCTTGTCAATTGGTTGAAAATTTAATAAGTTATGGACTTTGGACCAAAAGTGAGCCATACTTGCAAAATTAGGTCAACCAAACTTGTGCCAAGTTCTGCAAACTTGAATTTTCATTGCATACCAAGCCAAAATGATGATGGAATAAGCATACCTTGAAGAAAACTTGATTAGGGCTTGAATTATCTTGAGGATGCATTGAATAATAAGTGAAATGGCATGAAAGTAAACACATGAACCACCCTTTAATCAATGAACCATAACTTACATCTTCCTTGACCACAATGACCATTGTTTAGTCTTGAGTTGAAGCATGATCACCTACATGAACAAGGGAACAAACAAGTACCACTCTCCAATGATGCTTGGTTAGTTAACAAGTAAACAAAAGTGAAAAACCCTAATGTTAAGATTAAACCAAGTATGTGGTCATGCTTGTCAGCCAATGACCAAATGTAATGGTCATGATGAAGTTATGCTGATGCACGGTATGATTTCATGTATGCTAATGATACAAACCAAAATGTAGGAAAGTGAGGGTAAATTTTGGGGTATTACAGTAGTCTATGCATATTCTGACTTTCCCATCTTTCTTTGGGACTGACACAATGTTAGTGACCCATTGTGGATACTTGACAACAACTAAGAATCCCGTGTCAAACTGTTTTTTTGACTTCTTCTCTATCTTGAGAAACATGTTTGGTTTAGTCCTTCTCAATTTCTGCTTAACTGGCGGATACTCAGGTTTGAGTGGTAGCTTGTGTACGACAATGTCAGTTTCTAGTCCTGGCATATCTTGATATGACCAAGAAAACACATCTACATACTCATGTAAAAGCTTGACCAATATTTCTTTGATCTTATCATCTAAGGCATCACTGACCTTGACCTCTTTCTTGTTTTCTTTGGTTTCTAGATTAATCATATCCACTGGTTCCTGATTAGGTTGAATTTCTTTGCCCTCTTGTTTTAATAGTTTGGCTAACTCTTCAAGAAGCCCGCAATCTTCCTCATCACCTTCTTCCACTTGGTTAATCGGGAACTCAAAGTCGTAAGGGATTATAGCAGTGTTGTTTTCAATAGGTTCATTTATTAATCTGCACGAGGAAGATTTTTGCTTATTATTATTTTTTGGAATAATGTGATAGGAATGGGAGTGTATGAAAGATGTATTGTTATTCTTTCGAAAAAGAAAAACTTGGAATGAAAAAAAATGATCTTAACTGAAAACAAAATGCAATTTCATTCATAAATAAGTCGTTAAAACAAAGGAAGGCCCTATAAAGCTTGTCCATTTTCCTTGGGCAAAGAAAATGACTTATTATTAAAAAATAGTAAATTACTTTGAAATCGAAATTATCTCTGAAATGTCAATGGCCTCCCAACTGTTGAGAGTGGTGTCTGGTGAACAGTGACACACCAAGTTAGGTATCCCTTCCTCTTCTTCTTCAATTACAAACATACAATGCTTTTATACCCTGCACCGTGGAAAGTGTTTTGGAGGGTATGAAACTTCCTTTGATTGTTCTTACGAGCCCTTATATTAGTTAGTTTGTAACCTATCTCGAACCGATTCTTTTATTCCGGTATCTCTAACAGCTTTCCCCAGCCCAACGTATCTCTACCTTGGATCAACTCTGACATTTTCTCCCATGGCGAGGCTGACTTTTCTTCCTTGGGAAACTCTCTTTTTCGACTGAGTGCTGCAATCTCCAAAGCTTGGAAAAGTATCTCCAATTTCTCTCCATCTGCCTCTATGTATCTAAATAATGAGAGGTGACTAACAAGCATGTCTTCCTCTCCTTCGATGATTATAAACTTATTATCTACTATGAACTTCAACTTTTGGTGAAGAGTGGAGGTGACGGCTCCTGCTGCATGGATCCAAGGTCATCCTAGAAGACAACTGTATGATGGGTTAATGTCCATTACTTGGAAGGTAATTAAAAATGTGTGTGGACCCACCATTATTTCTATTTCTATCGAGAATCAAAACAAATATTTCCTTTTTTTTAATTAACATGATTTTCATTGTATAAACAGACACCACAATTATTACACTTTTGCCCGACTAATCTTAATCTCATTACTATTCGTTATTCATTATTTTTTATTATTTTTGTTAAAAGTCAACAAAGTAAAAAAATATTATTTCTATTTTTAATATTAATTTATTTTTATTTCTTTTATTTTTATTTTTATTTTTATTTTTTATGTTTATGTTATTTTTAGTAACTTTTCTTAATTACAAAAATCATAAAAAGCAAATATGTTATCTTTTTGCACAAAATTCTAAAAATATATTATTTGAGTGGATATCATTCACATTTAAGTTTTACTTAATTTTTTTTTATTTACCCTTGATTTGTCAATTAAATAATTTTAACCTGATTATTTTCATTATAAATTTTTTAACATTAAAAAAGAAAACCAAATCACACGGGCTATCTCATTTCAAATCACAAAATCAAAATTCAAATACCCAAAAAAGAATAGCACGGTTTCTACTTTTCATTATCATTCAAAAAAAATAAATCATCTCAAATTCATACCAATTCAAATCACTCAAAACCTTAATCTCCAATTAACTCAGCTTAATTTTTCAAGATTTTATTTTGTTACTAGAAAATGAAGGGAATAAGTTCATAACATATGAGAGCATACACAGACAAGAGCATGATCACAAATTTCACAAAAAAGAAAAATCTATACTCCCACTACTCTCATTCACGAAAAAAAGAGAAAAGAGTCCTAAATATTTGCAGCCACTACCCCTGTCAAAATCGTTCATTGCAAGTGACGTTCTTTGTTTTCTCTTCCATAGTGACATTTATGTTTTTCAATGAAGGTAGAGACTTGATTTCTCATTATTAATTCCTTTACTAATTTTTATACCAATATTATTATTATTTATTCTTTAGTGTTTCTACTTTTTTTAATTTGTATAAACTATGTGTATGGTTTGACATTAGATGTGTGACTATGTTGAAAACATACGTGCATGTAATATATATATATATATATATATATATATATATATATATATATATATATATATATATATATATATATATATATATATATATATATATATATATATATATATATATATATATATATTTTGATTGTTTGCTTTATTAAATTTGATGATAATGATCCAAATATATTTGATTTAAGACATTAGATTGCAACATTTTTTTGATGAAAATTATCATTTTAAAGGGTTAAATAAAATGAATATTTTTTGTTTCTCTTTCTAAAAAATTAATAATAAATAAATTTCTTTAATAAAAAATATAGATATCAAAATATCAAAAATAAAAACGTACACAAAATTCAAAAATAGTTCATTCTTCACTTTAAAAAAATACACAAGATTGTCCTTTATCAGATTATTTTTATTTTAGTTTTAGTTTTTTCGTTTAATCTCTAAAAAAAAAAAAAAAAAAAAAAAATCTTTTTCAATTCAAATTCAGAAAAATATAAAAATATATTTAGGTTAGTTAAATCAAAATTATCCTTCTTTTATTTGAGGTCTTTTATTAAAAATTCTAAAAATAAGAAAATAAAATTACCCATTTGTAAATAAAAGGTTTTCACTTACAAATAAGTATCTTATACATAAACTCTCAAATTATTTTAGTAAACAAATTAAATTAAGTTTTTTTTACAAATAAATGGATATGTGGATGCACATCCGCCACGTCCCTAAGTATTTGGTTGATTGACGCTCGCATCGGTCGATTGATTACTTAAAATCAAAACAATTTAAAAGTAATCCAAACTCATCAAATTCATTTTTATTCCGTCACTGCGCGATGAAAACTATTTTCACAAATTAAAATCAATCAAACACACAAATATTTTATACCGAACTACGTAGACTCTGATTTTCTCATCACTCGACGAGAATACGTAGGTACAAGGTTGTGAAATGTTGGCGAGTCCCCTAATTTAAAATTAACTTTTTCTCCATTTTACCCTTTTGAACATTTCTAAATAAATAAGCAAGAAATAAACAATTAGGCAAACATTAGCAAATACCCTTAACCCTAGGCTATAGGAGGTTCTCACTTAGTACAATGGAGGTGAGAGTGCCTAACACCTTCCACTCACTTAATCTACTCCCGAACCCATATTCGATTGTGATGACTGTTTTATCTTTTCCTTTAAGATTTTATCATTATTTTCCATATTCTTTAAGAATGAATAAAATATGGTGGCGACTCTGAAATTTTTTCCACCGCGACAGGAATCTCTACCTCAAACTAAGTATTCTCCGTCTTAGTTTTCAAAGGCTTCATTCCCAAGTCTTCGTTCTTCTTCCTCTGACGGGACTCGCTTAAAGTAATAAATTATTTATTGATGAACTTCGTTCCCCTAGGTTCTACTCCCAACAACTCATAATCATTCCTATCTATTGGATAATCATTAAAGACACAATCCACAACTTTACCATTAAACTGAATTGGCTTGATTTGATCAATAAACAAAGTTTTGACTATCTCCAAAATCGAATAAGTTACATTCTTCATACTCCAAGCTTCCATAAGTGTTTTAAAGTATATTCTTGTAAATGAATAACTATCGATCAAGTAAGTTGTTTTGTCACCAACCTCACCCAAAAACTCCATCACAACTCAATTGTCAAATGGATTTTTATTCCTTGTCTTCTACAAAATTAATTAAAGTGCTCTGAAATACCCTCTAGACATCCACCATATTTTTATCTCAAATACCATAGTTTATTTTTTCATTAAAGTCTTCCTAGATGATATAAACCACATATATTCACAATGTGAAATCTTCAAAACTCCATTTTCAACTCTAGTGCAATAGCCTAGATCATCAAACATGCTTATGGATAATAAATTTTGTCCGAATTCTGGAACATATTACATGTTGTGAAGAAGAAACTCACGATCATCGAATATTTTAAGTATGAGCATATAGTGTTTCTTAAAGTCAAATATTTTTTATTTAAACTTTTATAACTCTTTTGTTAAAAAAACTATAAAATATATTTTGTTATATTTTTTTCACTATTATATTGTTAAACATTTTAAAGATAGACCTATTATAATTATTATTTTAAGCATTACAACGTTATTATTTTCTTTTCAAAATCTAGTTTATTTTTACCAACAATTATAAGGCCCATATTAGGAAGAAAAAAAATTAGTCCATAATAAGTGAACCTTACCTGTAAAAACATTCAACATCATTTGCATTGCTTTCAGTCAATTTAGTTGTCGAGGGAAGGAATGAGTAAAGTTCAAAATGCATGCAAAATTAAATGAACATGGGCTATTCAAAACTCTATAGCCACAACAAAACAAACACCATGATTCACACAAGTCGGTAAAGAGTTAGCGTTAGAGCCCTAAACTCATTCCAATTATGGAAAAATAATGTACCCCAAAAGTCCATCACATTTAACATCAAACCTAAATAAAGAAATAACCTCATGAAATTTTCATCACCACACAAGTCCATACTTGTTTTTTCAAAAGTAGATTTCCATCTCTCTCTATACCATTATTCAGGTCTCACTAAGATTAGTGCTTTTGTCAAGGTGCCGACCTCTTTCTTTTTTGGCTTTACAATCTGTTACAAAACTGAGTTAGAATCTTACTATTCCCATTATTAGAAACTCGTAAGCTTTTTGGATTGGTATTGGCCTAAATGGATTGATATATTTGATGATATGAGTTTTTCAAGTATAAAATAAAGCCATGAATTAATGATGAGTAAAGTTTGAGAACTCAAAACTTTAAAATTATTAAAGAGAAAAAATGTGAAAGTTCGTTTGATTAGTGTAATGGAAAGTTAAAAGGGTAATTCTCAAATTAATATAGTAGCTCACACACATTTAAAAATATTTTTAAACCTCTCTCAATTTTCTAAAATATCTAAAACCTCATGAAAAACTATCAAAGATTACGAGGAATTGACAAAAGAGTATTCTTAATCAATTGAGAAGTATTTGACACTGCCTAATCGATTAGAGTAAGACAAAATACTCATGAATTTGTTAGAAATATTCCTAATTGATTAAGTCACATAACTATTATAGGATTTATTATTTTGGGATTAGGATTATCGTCATTTGAAAGCTTTTAATCAATTGACAACTAGAGTTAATCGATTAAGTCATTTATAATCAACATCAGAAAAGGGATTTTAAATTATTCTTTCTCACTTTTTACTATCTTCTACTTCATCTTTTTCTATTCCTCGCTGAAGTTTTCTTAGTGCTTTGAGAGTAAAAAATATATGTGACAACTTGTTGTTGCGGTGTTGTGGGATTCATTTTAATTTACTCAAGAGGGTATTGGATCTTGTGCAATATATTTAAAAAAAGTTGTTGTTTGGTTATTAAGATTAAGTAGGGAAAATATTTGTTGGGTTCTTGAGATCACCAACCGGTTAAAATCTATATTCGGGTTATGAGTTTAGCCTATTAAAAGTTTCATTTGGCTTGAATATCGTTTGGTTTGGAGATTAGCATGTTAAAATCTCTTGTTTGGTTTGTGGGATCAGTTAGTTAAAATCTCAATTTGGTTGTAAGAATGTTTGTGAGCACAACCTATGAAAATTTCACATGTTTTGATGGAACTCTCAAGATAAAACTCTTGGGGATACGAGTAGGTCTTTGGTGCATGCTCTCTTTCCCTTATCATTTTATTTTCTTTTGCTTTATTTTCTTTAGCCTTATTTATTTCTCTTCATCTCTTATTCTTTCTATTTTGTTGCTTAATTTATGTTTAACTAATAAAATTAACTTAAAGATTTTTTACAAATCAAACTTTTATAATTGGACAAGGTTTTTAAATCAACAAAATTCATCCCCACCCCCTCTTGTGTTTGGAGTCACTTGGTCAACAACTGAAATCGAAGTCTAACTCCTATTATAAGACTAAACATTTCAGGAGGTAGCAAAATGACTTCAAACACTTCTTCTGTTTTTAACAAGGGGTTTTTCATGAATACACCTCTACTGTTTGACAGTGAAAGGTTTGAGATAAAATATTTTTTGATTCAATTGATTGATTTTTATGAAATTTTGTTTTAAACAGACATTTTGTCCCTATTCTTTTATAAATAATGAAGTAGTTGATAAATCAAATTACTTTTGGACTACAAAAGAAAAGAGAAAAATGAAACTTGGGTTTCAAGGCCAATACTTGATGACCAGTGTGTTAAGAACTATAGAGTTATTATATGCTTTTAATTGTAGCACAACCAAAAAAGTGTGGGATACCCTAAAGAAAATCCATGAACTTCCAATTGAGATAGAAAGGGTAAACACATATGTCAAATAAAATGAGATACCAAGTTCCAATAAGGTATGAGTTTCAAATTTTGGTTTTAATCTCATAAACTTTGCTTCTAAAAGATATTTAACATTCAAGAACTGTTATTAGAAACCTTATTCGGTACTTGACTTCAAGGACTTAAAATTTGTTGGTGAATTTTAAGAAAGATCAAACAAAAAGGAAATACTCTTAAATATTAGAGAAGTAACTCACCTACTTCAGGATAAGGAAAAAACTTAAACATATCCAAAGGATCTTCATCATCCTAAGAAGAAAATTTTGAAATATCATAACCATAAGTGTTATACGAAAGACCAATCACTATATATGTGTTAAAAGTAATCCATATTCAGAAGTAGTATTGTTAATCAGAAGTAGAAGATTCTGATGTTGTTGTTCTAGAAGCGGTGTTTAGCTTCTGGGTTGTAGTATTAGTTTTGTTAAGCTTAACCTAGATAGTACATATTATCATTTTTGCCTATGTGGCATTATTGTTTGAGTATATAAACCAAACATGTAACATAATTTAAAATCATAATTATTAGAGTTTCTCCCCAAAAGTTAGTTATATCTATTCTCTCTCTCTCTCTCTCTCTCTATATATATATATATATATATATATATATATATATATATATATATCTTCTCTCTCTTCTTCCATCTTCGTCTTCTTCAACCTTGTATAACAACAATTGGTATCTAGAGCTCCGGTTAGATTCACAAGGAAGATTCACAAGGAAACATGAGTGTATGGTGAGGCGTGTGTGATTGATTTTGTTTCTTGAATTCGTGTTTAATTCATGATCATAATCGTAAAAGAATCGCATCTCTTGATTTTGCGGGATTGGGAAACACATGTGTTTTTGTGGATATGTGTGAGTTTTAGTGTATAAAAATCAAAGATGAATGGCAAAAAACAGTAGCTTGGATAGAAATCTTCCATTGTTTGATGGAAAGAATAGGAATTAATGGTCAATTCATATGTATGTGTTATTTGGTGCTCAAGATGTTCTTGATCTCATTAACGATGATTATGTTTTGGTTGTGGCGGATGTGACAGAAGCACATAAAAATGCACAAAGAGAAACGAGGAAGAAAGATCAAAAGGCATTTTTCTACATCCATCAGTGTGTGGATGCGAACGTGTTTGAGAAAACCGATGATTCGAAAACGGCAAAGAGGGGTAGAGCAGGCTCTGAAGGCGTCTTTTGGGAAGAAGAGTCAGAAGCAGTCTTAGTCAGAAGCCAAGAAGAGACATGGTGGTAGTTTTCAGAAGTCAGAAGCCTTCAATTATGATAAGAAGAAACATCATAAGGGAAAGGAGAAGTTTGACAAGAAAAAGATTCAATGCTACTGTTGTAAGAAGTTTGACCACTTTGCTGTTGATCGTTGGTCAAATAAGGAAAGGAAATCAGAAGAAGCAAACATAGCCAAACGAGATTATGATGATGAACCTGTGCTATTGATGGATTTTGAATCTGATGGTGCATATTTGGTAGACTGGTGGTATATGGACACTGGATGCTCAAATCACTTAACTGGAAACAAACGATGGCTAGTTGATTTTGACTTTAGAAAGAGGACAAAGATCATATGTGCTGATGATAAATACCTCAAAGTTGAAGGGATGGGAAATGTCAAAGTCAAGGTGAAGAATGGTAAAACTGTTTTGATCAAGGATGTTTGGTATGTTCCTGGCATGAAGAGAAATCTGATGAGTGTAGGTCAGCTCATTGAGAAAGGTTTCTCAGTTACTATGAAGAACAATATCTTGAAGTTGTATGATTCTAATCAGAAGATGATTATGAGATTTGAGCAGGGAAGAAATAGAAAATTCAAAGTGAATATGGAGACAACTGAAACTAAATGCTTTAGTGCAGAAGGCACTGAAGGTGAGAGTGGGATATGGCACAAGAGATTGGGGTATCTTAATTTCAGAAGTTTAGGGCATCTGAATTCTAAGAAGTTGGTATATGGAATTCCCAATATTTTGAAGCCTGAGAAGTCAAGTGATATATGCATGAAAGGAAAGCAACCTAGATTTCTATTTGCATCAGAAGTAGCCCCAAGAGCAAAGCATGCTTTTGGAGTAGTACATTCTGATGTTTGTGGACCATTTGAAGTACCTTCACTTGGAGGAAACAAATATTTTGTGTCGTTTGTGGATGAGTTCACAGGAATGACATGGGTATCACTCATAAAGTTTAAGCATGAGATGTTTTCTGAGTTTCATAAGTTTAAGGTGAAGGCTGAAAAACAGAGTGGTTAGAAGCTGAAAGTTCTCTGAACGGATGATGGAGGTGAGCATAACTCTATAGAGTTCATAAAGTTCTGTGAGGAGAATGGAATTAAGCATGAGGTGATTGCTCCATACACTCCTCAACATAATGGCTTTGCTGAAAGAAGAAATTGAACTTTGCTTGATATGACAAAGAGCATATTGGAGGACAAGAAGCTCCATCACACCTTGCGGGAAGAAGTTGTTGCCACTTCAGCATATGTGCTCAATAGGTGTCCAACTAAGAAGTTGAAGGAAATTGTTACTTTTGAGAAGTGGACTAGAGAAAGCAAGGTGTGAGTCATTTTAGGGTATTTTGTTCAGTTTGTTACAAATATGTTCCAGGTGCTACTAGAAAGAAGCTGGATGATATAAGCAAAGTAATGTTGATGATTAGGTACCTATGTACAAGTGCGTATAAGCTTTATTTTCCAGTCACTAATAAGGTTGAAGTCAGTAGAGACCTCATTATGAAGGAATCAGAAGCGTGGGATTGGAGTAAGCCTCAATCCAACTCTGATGTAGTGACAACACCTAGGTTAACTTCTGAAGATACTTAAGAATCTGAAGATTATGAATATGAGTCAGAATCAGAAGATGATTTTGAAGATGAATCTGAAGGCGAGTTTGACTCTGAAGGTGAATCTGATTCTGATCTAGATTCTGATGATGATCGAGACTCTAGTGGTCAAGACTCTAGAGGAGGTCAAATTTATGAAGGTGGAGCTTTTGAAGGTAGTTCAGCTTCTAGAGGTGGTCAAGAATATTATATTTTTCCAGCATCTGAAGAAGACTCTGAACAAGTTCAGATGCCACAAAGAATCATACAAATACTAAGGAGATTTGCAGAGTTTGACATGTTACAAGATACTGAAATAGACTTTTAAGGGGAAGTGGTTAAGTGTGACATGTTAGTAGACTCTGAACCACTTAGTGTTGAAGAAGATCTCAAGAAGAAAGTGTGGTTGAAGGCCATGAAAAAAGAACTTGAGGCTATAGAAATAAACAAGACTTGGGAGTTGACTGAGCTTCCAAAGAATAAGAAAGCCATCAATGCCAAATGAGGTTTCAAGGTGAAACTGAAGCCAAATGGATCAATTGGGAAACACCAAGCAAGGTTAGTAGCAAGAGAATTTCTATAGAAATCTGGATTAGATTACTTTGAAGTGTTTGCGCCTGTAGCTAGACATGAAACAATCAGATTGGTGATTGTTATAACTGCAAATAGGAATTGGTCTCCAATACATTTGGATGTGAAATATGCCTTTTCTGAATAGTCCATTGCAAGAAGAGGTATATGTGTCACAACCTCCTGGATTTATGAAAATAATTAGGAAGGGATGATGTACATGTTACATAAAGCATTGTATGGACTAAAACAAGCTCATATAGTTTGGAATCAAAAAATTGATTCATTTTTCAAGCTCCAAGGATTCAGAAAGTGTGAGATGGAGTATGGCGTTTATGTTCAACATAATTCTGAAGGCAATATGATTTTGGTGTGCCTCTATGTTAATGACATATTTCTAAAATGAAGTTGTTCAGATGAGATAATGAAGTTCAAGAAGGTGTTGATGAGTGAGTTTGAGATTACTGATATGGGAAATATGGTATATTTTCTAGGGATGGAGATTATGCACTCTAAGAAGGATATCATTTTGTATCAACTGAAGTATGAACTTGAACTTCCAAAGAGATTCAAGCTAAAAAATTGCAAGACTGCAATCACACATGCTTAAACGAATCACATGTTGGATTCTGATGTTGAGGATGATGATGTAGATGCTACAGTTTTTAAACAATTGTTTGGCTCATTGAGATATCTCTGTAACACCAGATCAGACATCTGTTATGCAGTTGGAATGGTAAGTAGGTTTATGAATAAACCAAAGTGGGCATAGTACCAAGCTGCTACCAGGATTCTGAGGTATATTAAAGGGACTCTGAAGTATGGAGTGTTATTCACTTCTAGTGTTAAGTCTGAATGAGAACTGATGTGCTATTCATATTCGGATTGGAGTGGAGACATAGTTGACAGAAGAAGTACTTTTTGATATTTCTTTAAGTATGTGGGAGCTCCTATATCTTGGAGCTCCAAGAAGCAGTCAGTGGTTGCATTGTCAACCTGTGAAGTTGAGTACATTGCAGGTGCTTTGTCTGCATGTCAAGATATTTGGCTTATAAATTTATTGGAGAATCTAAAGATCAAAGTGAACAAGCCTGTGAAGTTGACGATTGACAACAAATCAGTCATAAGCCTTACCAAGAATCCAGTGTTACATGGAGGAAGCAAGTATATTGACACAAAGTTTCAGTTTTTGAGGAATCAGGTTCAGAATGGAGTTCTAGAAGTTGTACATTGTAGTAATTAGAAGCAACTTGTAGATGTGCTGACTAAAGTTGTGAAGATTGAACACTTTACCCACTCGGGAGATGAAATTTGTGTTGTAGAGTTTAGTTAGCTGAATATGAATTAAGGGATGATGTTAGAAGTAATCCATATTCAAAATTAGTATTGTTAATCAGAAGCATAAGATTCGGATGTTGATGTTCCAGAAGCAGTGTTTAGCTTATGAGTCGTAGTATTAGTTTTGTTAAGGTTAACCTAGCTAGTACAAGTTAGCATTTTCGTCTACGTGACAGTATTGTTTGAGTATATAAACCAAACATGTAACAGAATTTAAAATCGCAATCATTAGAGCTTTTCTCCAAAAGTTAGTTAGATCTATTTTCTCCCACTCTTCTCTCTCTTCTTCCATTTCCATCTTCTTCAACCTTATGCACTAACCATATGAAGAATCTTATAAAGAGTCTTCATCCTAAAATTCGTATGAAGAATCAGTATATCAAAATCTCAATTCATAATACAATTTTTTTTATTAATCATATATGAAGAAGCTGTAATAACATAGGAAGAATCATTTGGATAAATATCAAGAGATTTGTGCAAAAATTTGTGTAAAGACTCATGCAAGTATTTACTCAAAGTTTCATCTAGAAATTCATCAAAGGATTCACATGAAGTGTCTTCTAGAAGATTAACCAAGAAATCTGATGAAGAAAACCACATTTTCTTCAAATCTATCTACGAAGAAAAAATGATAATAAGGTAACATCTCTGACTAACAAATAAATGTTTAAATTAAGTGTCAAGTTTAGTAAATAAATTGAGAAATTAGAAATAAATACCATTAACTTCAAAGGCCACATTAAATCTCTTGAAAATAATTATGAAATTCTTGGAAATGCATTAATATATATTAGAAGTAAATCCTTAGAATCCATCAAATATGAAACCTGTAATTCGTTGAGAAATGGTTTGCATGAAATCCTAGATAAACTTCCTAAGGGAAAATAAAATTTTAATTTAATTGTATCCAATCAAAAAGATTCATATAATAAAACTTGATTAGGGTATCAACCGAATAAATAGTTTATTAATTTTTGCCATAATAAGAATAAAACTAATCGTCATATTTATAAATGCATTCATTGTAATAAACTTAGGCATCTACAATATTTTTCAATTCTCTAAAATGAAGGATTTAAGATGTTCTAAAAGGGATAATCCAAGACATCTTAAATCTACTAACGCAAGAGAATTCAAAAATATTTGGAGTACCAAAAACAAAAACTTGATTTATTTTGCATGTATGCTTCGCAACTTAAAAATCCTAAAATGTAAGTTAAAGTTGTACAAATCATAAGTCTTAAGGATCCACCAAAGAAAGATGGTTTTGGAGATCTTCATGGTCAAAAAGGTATTTGGAAAGTATTGTTGGTAAAAAAAGTCTTTAAGAAACTTTTCTCTAAAATAATGATATTTTGGATCACTTCTCGTACTAAGCAATTCAAAAAGATGATTCTTCTTCAATCTTATTCCTTTTCTTTAATGTGGTGGAATTTAAAATTCCTTAAAGGTCTAAGGTAATACAATTGATAGAGAATACACTAAAAAAAACTTTGGTTAATCCTCTAACAAGTTCATTTAATTTATTTTTACTAATCATTTGCTTTGAGAAATAAATTTTTAAGCAAAGGGGTGCAAAGCTAAATATTAAGAGGTGTGGAAATCGAATAAGAGCCCAAAGACAACCAAGGCCCAAGCAAACCTAGGAAGCTGAAAAAGGACAGTTTAATCAATTAAACCAGTGAGACTAATCGATTAAAGACTAAATCTTACTCTAATCCAGCATTTTAAAGATGACATTAATCGATTAGGATGTCATGTTTTCAATAAATCTTTGATATTTGATCAAAATCAAAGGAAGATATCAATCTTCATTAAGATTTAATCGATTAAACATGATCTTTAATCGATTATGAAGCTTATTTTTTGCAAGATTTTCAAATCAAATCTTTTTTGAACCAAATATCTCCGACCGCCAAGGATTTTTCTCGTCCAAATCATATTTAAAATACATTTAGGAAAATCTAAAGTTACACTCTCTTCTTCTTAATCATATTGAATTTCTTCTTTTCTTGTGTAAGAGTTCTCATTCTTTTGTTACTACCATCATCATTGGGAGGATCTTTGGGAATAACTCATAAAAGAATACATTGTGACCATGTGGATGTTAACTCAAAATTATTCAACCAATTAGGCATATGAAGTCGTGTGTCATATGTTTAACTGCAAGAAGAGAAACTCAATGTGACTATCCTATATGAATTTGACCACCAAGATATTAGTTAAATTTTGAATTATTGTGAAAGATGAACCTTTAGATTCATCTTCAACTCGTGTTGGACCAAATTTCCTAAGAGAGTATATTCCAACAAATATGGAAACAGATGATGTTGAAGTTCTTCAAGAGGTGTCTACAGAAGGGATGATCTGAACACTCATTTTAATCTTAAAAAAAACTACATAGATCTTAAAAGGATATTAAAGGAAAATTCTTTTCTCAAGAAACATGCAATAGGGAAAAGAATATCAAATGATGATGCTAGTGACAAATAATGGTTGCCTTCCTCCATGTCATGTTTCTTATTTTTAAGTGTATTTAAATTCAAATTTAATATGAAGTTCATGTTATCTCTTTGCTTGATTATTTGTGATATATATGTGCTTGTATGTCTTTCCATCCATTTACCTATCTGTTTCATTTTTCCACCTTTTGATGAATAATGTGAAAGAGGGAGAAGTATACTCTCAGGGAGAGTATGATATACTCTTCTAAATTTGTGAGGGGGAGTTTAATCACTTCAATATATTATCCATTTTTTCTATATTTACCACCTCTCTGAGAGACGCATTGTCATCATCAAAAAGGGGAAATGTGAATCTAAGTGCTTGCAGGTACAATTGTCTACAAGTGTTATATAATCATGATGGTTTTGATGATGACAACACCATATTACAAACAACATTATGTGAAGTCTTCATTTATCAAGAAGAAGCAGTGATCAAATTGTTCTATCAAGATCAATATGTTTCTTGTGAGATCAAGATGTCAAGTCAAACTCGATGCTGAAAACACCAAATGTCAAATGGTGTTCGGTGGAGTCTTTGATGATTTCATGTCCAGTAATCTCTAATGATGACGTCTATCAAGAAATCTATATCAAGCCTCGTTAGTTTAGAAAAATCAAATACCAGATAAAGTGTTTAATCAATGATGAATTAAGCAAGGGAACTTGATGTTTCATGATTGTGAAGTAGATGAAGTGTTAAAGCTCGTCTGGTCTGGTCTTGCGTCTAAGTGTAGTGTAATATAAAGGTATAAGAGTAATTCTCAAACTACTAAGGCATCTCATATACACACTTGAATATATTTTTTAACATCTCTCAATTTTCTAAAAAACCTAAAACCTCTGGAAAAACTATCAAAACTTATGTGAAATTGACCAAGGAGTATTCTAATTAATTATGAAGCATTTGACATTGCCTAATAGATTAAGGACTTAATCCAATTGATTAGAGCAATGCAAAAGACTCCTTAATCTATTAGAATTACTCTTAATCGATTAAGTTTCATAACCGTTGTTGGATTTCCTTTTGTGTGATTAGGATTATCGTCTTTTGAAAGCTCTTAATCGATTAATAGCTAGGGTCAATAGATTAAGTCATTAAAATGACCATGAATCCTTTTTCTTTTTTAGCCAATAATTTCAATTAGGTTGTCAATAATTACAATAAGAATCCTCCCAATATTGATCCTAATTACATCAATGATGTTAGAAATGAGGGTGATAATCTTCCTCGTGTCAATAATGGGAGAAATCCAAAACCTACATACATATTGAGGGTGTGCAACCTCCTCATCTGAACAATAGTGTTCTCGATGAAGATGATGCTCCTAATTATGGTTATCATAATGTTATAGAAGCCAACAATGATAAAGATTATGCCAGTTCCTTGAACTCTCAACACGAGGAAGATCATATTGATGAAGAAATTATTATTGAAGGAAACATTCTTGTGGTGCCTGCCATTAATACTAATATATCTAATGTGGTTTAAAACGATATGAATTCTTGTGGTGCCTGCCATTGATTCTGCAATATAAATAAAATGTTATCGACATAGACTAACCTAAATTAATTAGAAAAAGAACAATTGGTTGAAATGATACAATACTGACATGAGAAAGTGAAAGTTAATTAATAATAGTAGGTGAGGAATTAAGCAAATGCATTTAGATACGGTAGCATTTAGTATGGGGAATCAAAGTATGCCATTTTTAATTATTGATATATTATTACTTAATTTAGACATAACCGATAACTTATTACTAAATTTTATTTTTGAAGTATGTGATGTTTTTAATATTAAATAATATAATTTTAATAATAAACATTAATTCTTTATTAAAAGTTATATATTTTGTGTTCATCTTTATCTGGCTTCATCTTCATAATGATTTTATTTTAAAAATTCAAATTAAAAATTTTAAAAATTATTTTATTCCAATATTCATTCATCTTCATCAACGTTTTTCTTCAAATCCAAATTTCAAAAATCCCATCAAAAAAAAATCTCATGACAATAGCAATACAAACTCTGCAACATTACTTCTTCAACTCAATCAATATCCATATCACGTCAATAATGCACCATTTCTAACTCACTTCTTTAAAATTACTTCTTCAAATATGGGTTTCTATTATCATAAAACTTTAATCTAAAAATTTAAATTTAAGTAATTTTTCATTGTTAATTTCAATGAAAATAACACAAAGATCTGGATATGAGAAGAAATCTGAATAGTTACAGCAACACTAAGATTTTACTCTCACCATTTTTTCTTTCTAAAAATTCACATATACAAAATTACAGCAACACAAATTTTACTCTCCCCATTTTTTCATTCAAAAAGGTTAGATCTACAAAATTACAACAGAAAAAAAAAACTGTCTACCATTTTTTCATTCTAATAGTTCAAATCTACTAGATTAATTCATCTTCATCAATGTCCGTCTTTTTAAAAATCACCTTCTTCTAATATTAATCCATCTTCATCATGTCTTCTTTTTAAAAATTCAGATTTCCAAAAACATAAAAGAAAAAAAATTCAGATTTCTAAAATCATTAAAAGAAAAAAAAATCATATTTGAAAAAAAAACATAACATCAAAAATATTTAGACTTGCTGAATAACCATTACAAAAAAAAAATCAAATTTAAAGAAAAAGAACAACAACTTCCATAATAAGAAAATTTTAATTTGGTACAACAAGAAAATAATTTTTTTTAAATAATTAAAATTCCAAAGTAACTATTATTTAAAATTATTTACCAAAATAATCAATTTTCCAAAAATATCTATGTCATGGTGCAGGAGTGGTGCATCCAATGAAAATATTATTCATTGGCGCCACATGCATTGACGTATCCATGTCATGGCGCCACTAGGAGTGACGCATGCATGTGTAGGCCCCACATACAATGGTGCATGCATAATCCACTCTATGTGGCTACTGCTCTTGCACTCCATCTATAAATACAGCATCACCCTCCCATAATTTTCACATTTCTTCTTACTATCTCCTTCCATTTTTCTTCAATCTCCTTCCATTTTTCTTTAAAATGTCTTCATATTCATATATGTGTCCTTATATTCACAAGAGAAATGCCGATTTAATTTTTTTAGATGTACAACCTCCGATGAAGATCCGACTTTGAAATGTAGAAATGTTCGAACATCTTAACAGGAACTTGAACCGTTGGTTAGATGGAGAAATTGCAGAGGATGAAAAGATCAGAAGAATTCAATGGTTTGATACCACATTCAACCAAAATGGAGAAGTTCGTTTCTGGGTGAATGTTAAAACTGACAGAGACGTTCACATGATGATGTATACTTCTCACAAAATTATTTTGATGGTTGTAATCGCATAGTTATGTTGTTTAGTTGTTGTAGTTGTTTGTGATGTTATTTTATTGTTGTAGTTGTTTGCGTTGTTGTTTAATTATTGTATTTGTTCTGCTTATCATATGAAATGAATGTTGTTTTTAATATAAAGCAAAAGGGTTACAATTAAAATTATGTTGGTGTGCTTGGTCCAATACTGGGACAATTTGTACGATTATGATCGGGCTGGTGACATGAACCACATAATCTAACCATTTTGTTCACCGTATCCATTTCGGTTTGAATACTGTTTGAGCGACCCTTTTTCTTTCTTCGCATTATTTCATTGGCCAGAGAATGTTCCCTTGATATGCATGCCAGTAATCCTCTTTTGCTACCACCGAAAAGCTAATTTTGTAAACATTGCATATGTTTATGACTTTGTAAATGGGGGATTATAAGTTGGAAGGATCATGTTGAACCTTTGAACATGCTGCTATGACATGGGAGCAGGGCATACAAAAGACTTGAAACTTTCCGCAGTCACACCAACCTCTATCTAGTTCCACTCGATAGTGTCCCTCGGCATGCCTTCACTGTGATTCATTGACTCAGAAACATTGTACCAACCTTTAGTACGGTCAAACACTGTGACCATATGCGTGTCATCTTTGTCAGCTTCGTCTTTAATGAATTTCATTAAAGCATCACTGAACAACTGCCCAGATTGTAACACTGAACTCCATTTGGAACGTCCGATCTCAAACAACGCCCCTAGCCTAAAATAGGTTGCTTTCACTAAAGAGGTTATCGATAGATTTCAGATGCCTTTGAAGATAAAGTTCATTGATTCCATAAGATTTGTTATCATGTGGCCCCATCGTTGACCGTTGTCGTATGCCCTAGTCCACTTCTCCAATGGAATATTGTCGATCCACCTTACTGCATTTGCGTTTGACAATCTGATATCTTCGATGTAGTGTTTGAAGGAGGGTTTTGTTAATGCATACCCTGCGTTGACAACCTTCTTCTGTAATATTTTATCTTTGATCTCCCGCATGGAATTTTGAGTGATATGTCTAATGCAGTAGACATGCATCGAAGGAGGATCCTGTCAGCCATTATCAATGTTTTTATAGGCACTCACAATTGATGGGTGTCTGTCTGAGACCAAACATAAGTTAGGCTAAGGAGCAATGTGAAATCAGAGATTTTTTAGGAAAAAAATTCATCCCCCAACAGTCTCCCCTTCAACTAGTGCAAAGACGATTGGAAAAATATTGTTGTTGTCATCTTATGCCACTGTCATTAGTAGTGTTCCTTTATATTTCCCGTACAACCATGTATCATCAATTTGTATAATAGGTTTATAAAAAGCAAAACATTTGATGCATGGTTGATACGCCCAAAAGAGTCGGTGGAATATGTCATTACCACTAACACAAGTCCCGTCTGAGGTATACGCCGACAACGTTTCCAAATTAACAATAGTCCCTAGAGAGTAATGCTTAAGTGCCACAAAGTATTTTGGAAGTTCTTTGTATGACTCCTCCCAATTGCCAAACACGTTTTCAATTTCCTTAGTCCTAGCTATCCATGTCTTCCTGTATGATGGAGTATAGTTGTATTGTGTAACAATATGCGAGATTATTGTACTCACCTATAACATTAAACGAAGAATCTATTGAGTATGAAAAGATAATTAAAGCTCGTTGTTATATTATGATTCTATTTGATAATTTTTTATTTCCTAAAAGTACTAGTAATATGGTAAATATAATGTATTTGTCGTTGTTACGAAACATAAATAAAGTAGGCACATATAGTTGGGGTTCAACTGTTTTGTCCCATCTATATAGTTCATTGTGTAAAAATGCCAAGGTATTTGATTGATCCACGCGAACGAGTTATGTCATCATACGCCCAACAACAAATCCCTGCCCAAGAAGAATGTCAACCCACCCAAACCCAACGACCAACCTCACACCACCGCCCTACCATATACACCCAACCACCAAACACCCAACCTCACAACCAATTCATGCAACACACCCAAACTCAAAACCATAAACCAGACCCTAACCACCAACAACCATACACAGCCACCACATCTGTCTATAGCCCAGATGATTCATACAATTCAACCTCATCCCATTATAACCCCTCACTTATGAACATTGTTGGATCAGGGTTAGAGTATCGGGGTTTGTTATCGTCTCCACAAGGATTATGTGATATTGTCGTCGTTCGACAGTTGTTAAGTTCTTAACTTATAGTAACAAGGGGATTTTAGTTTTTTGGTAACGGTAGCTTGCATAGAAAGTAAGAAATTGCGGTAAAAGTTTTGGTTTTACGATTTGAGAAATATTGTCAAAGTTAGGGTTCGACGATCACTTTGCATGCACATGTTCGATCAAACAAAACTTATAAACTCCATTAGATGATAAACACATCCACAAAGTCCTCCCAATGTGTTTATTTCTAACACACATTATGGTTTTTCCCATTTTGATCCATTGTTGATCTCTCACACAATCTATCAAAATGACAACTTTTAGGTTTAACTTTTTTAGTGAACAAACTCATTCATTACTATCTCTAGCTAAAGAACAAGGATGGATGAAAACCTAGGTCAAGAGTTGGAAAACATCTTTCAATCATAAACCAACACAAAGAGTTATCAATAAAACAAGGTTTTCACCATACATTCATCATCAAAGAGTTTACAAATGAAGATCAACCCATATACATACAAAGCTTATGATCATCTACATCTAACCTTGACAAAATGAAGGACTTAGCTACTCATTTTCATGGTAGCTTGTACAACAAGTTTCGGTCGAAGGTTGATCAACATCCGAGTCGAAGAATCGAGATTGGATGGGAATCCACCTTCTTTTTGTGAAATATTGTTAAGAGAAGAAGAGCAATGAGAAAATGGGTTTTCAAGGTACAAAAATATGATCCCAAGAAAAAATGAAGATGAAAAGATGCTGAAAAATATCTAAGTGTCCTTTCCAAAAAGTAGCCCATGCTACTTATAGTACTGGTTACTGAGTTGTCATGCTCGCTAGGCGAGCAGAATGGTTCGCCTAGCGAGCCCCAAAATAAGCCACCAGAGTAGCCTGCGCCCAGAGGAAACATCTCAGAAAAGTTGCATATGTTCGCTAGGCGAACAATCCTTCGCTAGGCGAAGCCCTCGCTTCTCTCATTCGCTCCAGCGAGCCTTGAAGGTTTTGCTACTAGAATTTCTCGCTACCTGCTCGCTGGAAGTCCGCCTAGCGAATAATTAGTTGCTTCCTTCGCTCCAGCGAGTTCTGAAGGTTTTGCTACTGGAATTGCTCGCTGCTTCCTCGCTGGATGTTCGTCTAGCGAGTAATTGATAGCTTTGGTTCTGTCCAAGTCTGGGAGTGTTTGCTGGCATTTCGCTGAGTGCTCGCCTAGCGAGCACTTCGCTATCTCACTCGCCTAGCGAGCTTGCTGATGTTTGCATTCTTTCTTGTGCCTTAGTTTTCTACTCTTTTCATGCCTAATTCCTGCACAATAACACACAAATTAAAGGTACCAAGATCATTTCACATTGTATTGCAAATCATCAAAAGCAAGGGCGGTTTCGAACACTTTTTCGACAAAAAGGAGTGAAAGATGCCCACATTTTATAGCTCAAATAAACACACTTTGGCATCTAACAAACATCCAAATATCTCATCGCCACAACATCCAACCATTGTTTGACTTTATTACACCACATGAGTCATTGCTTCGTTTCCAAAACGATTCATTGTTCCAATTCGGGAAACCATACCGTCCACAAACCATCCAACCATAACGACCCAACTACGACAACATGGGCACGAAACTCAATTACGGCAGCGCCGTTGGCGGCAACCCTTCAGCTATTGAGGAGAAATGATGACAAAATTTTCAAATACCGCTGGACCTTCACACCAGCCACCATTGTATCATGTCAGCACTCAAAGACCTCAAACACCTCAGGAAAATTGTGGGAGACCTCGGAGGCATGCTAATGCACCGGGATGTGGAATATGGGGCGTTTCAATCGGGAGGATCATTGATTTTCTTGTCAATTATTATGTATTTTAATTTTATATCATAATATTAATAATTATTTTTCATTTACCTAGTTATTTTATTTATTTCATCTTTATATAAGTATAACATATAATTTTTTTTTTAAAATAATAATATTCAAAGCATGCGCCACATGCAATGACGCATACACTTCATATCATAAAGTATGTGTCAATTTCATTGATTTATTCTGCATGCATGCGCTAATGTTATTGGCGCCTAAATTCAATGTCAAGATGTTTGAGCCAGTTTAACTAGCGCATGCTTTAGAGGGGTGCATGAAAAGTGGTTATATTGGTAAATAACTTGAAATAATGGTTATTTTAAAAATTTAATTAAAAATTTTGGTTATTTAAAAAAAATCAAATAACAAAAACTTTTCTTGGAACTTGTGTTTAGCCTTAATTGATTGATAATGAAGAAATTAAATTGGTATTGATTCATTAGAGAAGAAGAAATTTATTGTTTAAACAAATATAATTAATCACTAAATCCCTTAACTTAATTTAATGTTCGACTTTAGTTTCTTAACTAAAAAATATGTTATAAGATCATCTCTTAACTTTACTTTTGTTATCCTATTTGATCTATTTCGGCAATATTTGGCAGAAAAACGTTAAGTTCGAGTGACATGGCGTGACAGCAATGCTATAGATATAAATTTGAGACAATATATGTAGTTAAAAACTAATACACCATTTAAACTGTGAGAAATTTATTTTTGAAGTTTAAACATTGTATCAGTTTTTAATTATATTTGTTGATTCAGCTTTGTACAAATAATCTTACTGTCACATCACGTAACCAAAATTTAACGTTTTTTTGTGCCAAAAACTGATGGAAGGGATCAAATAAGATAACTGAAGTAAAGTTAAATGACTTACTTATAATATTTTTTATTTAAAGAACTAACGCGAAACATTAAATTAAATTAAGAATTCTTAAAGAAAAAAATAATGAGATATATATTTTTTGCTTTTTATATCCATAGATGGAAGATTATTGGGTTTGAGAAAAAAATTAAATTGTATTCAATAATAGTGATTAATTTTTTTATAGTTTTATAATAAAAATAATTTGTATATAATATTTATATTATATGATTAAAAAAACAATTGGATCATGGTCATCACAACTCTAGTTTCCCATACTAAATGCCATCTATAGGTATTGTCTTGAAGGCTAAAGCTAACCTTCCATAATTCCATCCGTAGGTATTGTATTGTCTAGTAATTAATTCGTGGTCCTCTGATTTCCTAACGTAGGACATACGAAAACACAACACAATGAATGAGGTTTCCCGATACATAGTATATATGCTCAGACATTTAATCTTGTACTACACAAATTAATGGACCCATTTTCTGTCAATGTCACGACTTTAGCTTTATAGTTGATTTTTCTCATACTATTTTTTCTTTCCTTTTATCATTTTCTTTTGGAATTAAATTAATTCATTTGTATTCGTAGTTACATTATCGGACCACTATTATAAACAACAAAAATAATGATTAAATGTATCATTTATTTAATAAATTTAGAAATAAAATTTGTTATTTATAATAGTGATCGGAGAGTGTATGTTTTTTATTTATTATGAGAAATTATTAAAATACTTGACATAAAATGAAGTTTAAGTTTTAAAATTTAATAAAGTGTTTAACATTGAATTTTGTCGATTGATTTTATAATTGTCTGAATTGATAATGTGTTTGTTTAGATTTTGCAGATCAATTCCGATTTTCGTTCAGTTATATAGTGTAAAGTTTTTTACACTTTGAGTTTGAGGTTTTTTTTATAAACAAAGCTAAAAACATTAGTTGGGCCTCAGATCGGTTAAAGATTGGGCTTGGATACAACTTGGAGTGTCTTCAATCCAGAAAAACTCCCGATGTGTCGAAGCGTTTCTTGCCAAAATATGAACTGCTTTGTTTGTGTTTCTTCAGGAATGGCTAACCCTAAAACGCCTTAGCTTCTTCAGATTTCTGTGAATTCATTAGCCAAGCATGCTACCTGTAAGACCCAAATTTTGGCCCTAAGATCCCTCATGGCATCATAACATTGCATTTGCAAAGCCTCAAGGATCCTGAGCATCTTGATTCCCTTGGCCTTTGGGTAGGATCCCTTGTGAGTGGTTTGAGATCACCAAGCATGCTTGATTTGTATATTATTGCTTTTCTTATTTTGTTTACTAACCAAAAGCACAAAAATATGTCACTAACATTTTTTGTTTGTAGCTTGAGCAATCATAAGGCCAAGAGCTTCAAGGAGATCCTTTGTGCAAAAATATGGCCAAGAGAAGATGAAAGCAAGCATGGTAATGGTTCCCAAAGCTCTCATCCATCAAATATGCCTCCCTAGCATCTCAATTCATCATTTTGATCAAAGCAAATCAAAGGGTTTGAGGTTTTTTTCTCAAGGAAGCCCTAATTCATCTGTGTACCACAATGCCTTGCTCATGAAACAACCTGAGCCCATGGTCAAATACAATCAAGGGAAGTCCTTTAATTCATTATTTCATGCATATTTGAACTTATTTGAGTATCCTCAATCATCAATTCATCAAGATATGAGTTGTGGACTTGAGAAGTTGAGCAGTCAATTCATCTGACTATTTTGAAATACACTGAGACCTAACTTTTTATGTGTTGGTCAAATGGAGAAGATTCAAAAAGCAAATATGTTCTTAAGGACAATATGAACAACTTTCATGTTCATCAAAAATTGATTTGAATCTTGGAAGGTCATCATCCATTCCAAGACATTATAGGTCATTTTGACTGAAACCCTAGTTTAGGGTCAACTTCCCAAGAACATAACTCATTCATTTTTTATGATTTTGAGGTGGGATCAAATTCATTGGAAATATTAAGATGTCTACTTCAAATGTTATGTTGAACAACATTTCATAATCTCAAAGGAAATACATATGATAATGCAAAACATTATAGGTCACTTTGGACCAAATGCTTTGAAAGGCAAAAAAGTCCAACTTCAAGTGCCCATAACTCTTTTATCAAAAATCCAAATTATGCAAAATTTAAGTCCATCTTGATTGTATTAAAAATATCTGCAACTTTGATGTTGGAGGTTTTTTCATTTGGAGCTTGCATCATTGAAACCGAGGGGCTTGAACATTGGCCAAATTTGGAAACCTCACCTTTGCATGTTTTGCACCTTACACTTTAAACTCAAAATTCACTAATTTCCACATTCCAAATGGATTTTTGCCCAACATAACATTTGTTCCTTACATCAAGACCTTTCCAACCATTACTCACATGCTCATGTTTGGATTTGGCAAATGGCATTTTCGAAGAGGAGAAGTTTTTGGTTCAATTATGCATGACACATCAAAACTTCATACACAAGCAATTACCATTCAAAATGCACGTCCATTTCACTTTGGTATGAGCTCATCTTGCATTTGCATTTGCTTTTGGGCCTCACATGCGCCTGTACAGGCCCATGCATGGAGGACCCAATTCCCATGCACACGGATTTCTCATTGGCTTGCATCATGCTTGGCTATAAATAGAAGCTCCATTCCTCTTCAAAATTCAACCTAATGGCGCCTGAAACCCTACTGAAGTGACTCCTCAACCTCTCACTAAAGGAACAATCTCAATTTTCTCTAAAAATTTCAGATCTGAATTTTGATCTCCTCGATTGAAATTATAGATCCAAAGTTCCTAGACCTCTCTCATACAGTCCATTGAACTTCTGTTTGGCCAAAGGAAGCAAGGAAACAAGCTCAGATCTCCACAATTCAAAGGTGATCCTCAACTGGTTTTTTCTTCGAAACTCCCCATTCTTTGATCTATTTGCCTGGCCAGTGTGTTTTCTGAAGTCCTCACTTGAGAGGCAAGCCAATGGTGGCTTTAATTTTGTGTTTTAATGAACTGTAATTTTTGTACCTGAATTTTCCAACTCATATTTCTTACTCTATAGAAAGTTTGAGCACGATTCAAGGTTACAGGGGTAATGTACATCACCCCAGCTTCATTTTGGTGTAAGGATCGTGCAAAATGATGAAGGTTTGAAAACCTGCAAATTCTAGCCGGACGGTGAGTCTCACCGGAGAAGACGGTGGTTTCCACCACCGTTCCCACGTGGATGAGTCCATGGCCATTGGATCCTTTGACTCTAATTTAATCTCAGCGCTCCATTTGATTGACTTCATTTAATGCCATGTGTGATGTTGTTGACTCAAGAACACCATGCGCGCGCGTCTCCCAACCCTCTGATGCGCCACGTCAATTAATGAATCTCCATCCAATGGCTCACGCTTTTTCCCATTTTTTATTTGATTTCATTTTCATTTTATTATTTTAATTCTATTTCATTTCAAAAAATCATATCTCACTCATTTTTAATCCAAAAAATATGGGACCAATTGCATTCTTCTCCATTTTAATTCTAGTTTTTAAAAATGATTTTTAATATTTTTTATTTTGTCATTTGATATTTTTTGTGAATTTTCTCTTTTCTGGTTATTTTTAATTCATTTTAAATAGTTTTTGACATTCAAAAAATACAAAAATATTTTCCTAACCTATTTGAATGATGATGAATCTATGAAAAATATTCTCATCAATTTTTTAATTGATTTGAGATTTATTTGAGATTTTAGTTCAATTAGGTTATTTTTTATTCATTTTTAATTGATTAAAAATAGTTTCTGACTTTTAAAAATGCTGAAATTTTTTGTCAAACTTTGTTTGACCTTGTTGAACTTGGGATAAATCACTTGGACTTTTCAAAGTTGATTTGAAGTGATTTTGAAGTTTGACCTTTCTTTTATTTTTAATTCAATTTTAATTTTAAATATTAAAAAATGCCAAAAATATTTTATTCATTTCTTGACTTCCAATCTTCATCTCATTGCTATTTTTGAGTGTTTGACTTTGACTTTCAATGTCATTGGTCAACATATATAGATTGGTACATTCCTTTTCATTTGATGCACTTTAATCTTTCCATTTTCATTTCCATTATTCATCTCCTTCTTCTTCTTCCTTTTTCTTTTTGATCAATGAGTTGAAGGTTGATAAGTTAGCATTGAATAGGGAGACTTAATCTTCCTTGATCCAAATCTAATTCATCCTAATCAATTGATTAAGTGAATGGCTTTGCATTAAGGATAGGTTGTTTCCTAAATCATGCAAAGGACTTAAACCAATACAAGATCAATTCTCATTTTCTTTTTGGCATGGCAAGTTGTTGGAACTTGGTTCACTAATCAAGACTTCTAACTTGTGTTGTTGCCTACATTATTATTGACTGGCCTCAAATAGTTGTGACTTCTACATAAGTCCAATTACGATTGCTTAACATAGCGCTAAATTTTGCCTTATGAAACACTAACTATTAACCACTAACCATTAACATTTACTTTTTGCACTTTACATTTATGCAATTTATCATTCTTGTACATATTATTCATTTGTTTTTTCCTTTGCTCATTGAAGCACATGTTTATGTTAATGTCATTTGCCTTTTGCTCACTTGAGCATATAATTGTGTATATATCTTTTGTGCTTGTGTTTGTCTGTTTGATTGTGAACCAAATGCAAAGAATTGGACAAAATGGACTTAGACTTTAGGACCTTACCCGAGCAAATGGAGTTTGAAGAGCAACTAGGCCTCATGCCTTTAGAGTGCTTAAATGTCAAAGAGCAACTAGGCCTCATGCCTTTAGAATGCTTAAAGCTTAAAGATGAACATTGAAAGGACCATATTCTAAACTCCCTCTTGTCCTTTCTTTGATTGTTAATAGACCATTTTGATGTGTGTGTTTCCTTGTGCTAGGGATTCTAACTTTGAGCATAATGGAGGAACCATTACCATGAGCTCCTAAGAGAGAGAGAGATCCAAGATACACTTGAGAAAGCTTCCAAGAATTCATTGATTGTTGATTGCTTGAGTTTATGCTTGTGATTGCTTATTCCAAAGGATGGGAGCTACTTGGATCATCAATATGATCTCAAGAGAGGAACTCCTTTTGTGGTTTTGTTTCTTATCCCTTACCTCTTGTATTGCTTAGGACCTTAGACTTTCTTCTTCTTCTCTCCACTCTAACCCAAGCAAAACTTTTGGTGCAAACATTTAACCTTTGTTTTCAAACATTAGAAACCTAAGCCTTATGCTTTTGATTTTCAAACTTTCTTTTCATAACACTCATTTTGAATTGAATCTTTAAGTCAACTTTGACCATATTTTGTAAATACTGTTCATTGGTAAATATAACTCATTCAAATACTTTTGTGGTTTCAATGGCCACTTTCTTAATCAAACTTTTTCATAACCTTTAGCTATTAGGTTTGAGTTATCCTTGAGGTAGATGTAATACTCACCTATATCCTTAGTGATGGACAATGACTCTTCCATGCTTATTATAGGGTTAACCCCACACTAGCATGTTGAAGTTATCCTCACATGGTGGATTTGTGGTTTTAGGTTGAGTTTTCTCCCTTGGATAACAAAAGACCTTAAGGCTTTTGGACCAATCAATTCATCAACTCATTTTGAGATTTTTACCCCGAACTACGAGGTTTTGACCCTAATCTCTTTTAAGATGGTACGTAGGCAGTGGGTTCATCCATTCAAACACAAAATGTAAATAAACTTGTATATTCTCTTCTCATCTCCTCAATCATGTTTGCACAAATAAATTTTCACAAAATACCAACCTTACAACAAATATGAAAAGGGCTCCCTAGGAGTACCTAGGATGTTTTGGGTGCTTAAAACCTTCCTATAGGACCTCAATTTTGGCCCTAAGATCCCTCATGGCATCATAATATTGCATTTGCATAGCCTCAAGGATCATAAGCATCTTGGTTCCCTTTGCCTTTGGGTGGGACTTATTGAGAGTGGTTTGATATCACCAAGCATGCTTGAATTATACTATTGCTTTTCTTATTTTGTTTACTAACCAAAAGCACAAAAACTATGTCACTAACATCTTTTGTTTGTAGCTTGAGCAATCACAAGGTTCAAAGCTTCTAGGAGATCATCTGTGCAATGACATGGCCAAGAGAAGATGAAAGCAAGCATGGTAATGGTTCCCAAAGATCTCATCCATCAAATATGCCTCCCTAGTATCTCAATCAATCATTTTTGATCAAAGCAAGTCAAAGGGTTTGAGGTTTGTCCCCCAGAGAAACCCTAATTCATCTGTGCACCACAATGCCTTGCTCATGAAGCAACCTCAGCCCATGATCAAATACAATCAAGGTAAGTTCTTTAATTCATCATTTCATGAATATTTGAACTTATTTGAGCATCCTCAATCATCAATTCATCAAGGTATGAGTTGTGGACTTGAGAAGTTGATCAGTCAATTCATCTGACCATTTTGAAATGCACTGAGACCTAACTTTTGATGTGTTGGTCAAATGGAGATGATTCCAAAAGAAAAAATGTTCTTAAGGACAATATGAACAACTTTCATGTTCATAAAAAATTGATTTGAATCTTGGAAGGTCATCATCCATTCCAAGACATTATAGGTCATTTTGACTGAAACCCTAATTTTAGGTCAACTTCCCAAGGGCACAACTCATTCATTTTTTATGATTTTGAGGTGGGATCAATTGAATTGGAAAGCTTAAGATGTCTAATTAAAATGTTATGTTGAACAAAATTTCAAAATATCAAAGGAAATATATGTGATAATGCAAGACATTATAGGTCCTTTTGGACCAAATGCATTAAAAGGCAAAAAAGTCCAACTTCAAGTGCCCATAACTCTTTCATTAAAAATCCAAATGATGCAAACTTTAAGTCCATTTTGATTTTATTGAAAATATCTACAACTTTATTGTTGGATGTGTTTCAATTTGAGGCTTGCATCATCAAAACAGAAGGGCTTGAACATTGGCCAAATTTAGAAATATTGCCTTTGCATGTTTTGCACCTTGCACTTTAAACTCCAATTTCACCAATTTCCACACTTCAAATGGATTTTTGGCCAACATAACAATTGTTCCTTACATCAAGACCTTTCTAATCATTACTCACATGATCATGTTTGGACTTTCCAAATGGGACTTTCGAAGAGGTGAATGTTTAGGTCAAAATATGGAATTCACATGAAATCTTGATACACAAGCAAATGCCATTCAAATTACACGTCCAATTCAACTTGGTTTGTGTTCAGCATTCACTTGCATCAGCTTTTGGGCTTTGCACGCGCCTGTACAGGCCCATGCATGAAGGGTTCAAGTTCCATGCACACGAGTATTGCCTTGCATTGCTTCAAGTTCAGCTATAAATACATGCTCCTCTTCATTCAATTCTCACCCTGGAATCAACCTGAAATGCTGCTGAATTGAAACCACACCTCTCACTCAAAGGAACTCTTTCATTTTCATAAAATTTTCAGATCTGAAATTCAACTACATCTGGTTGAATTTCTAGATTCAAAGTTCCTAGACCTCACTCATACGCTCCATTGTTCTTCTGTTTGGCCAAAGGAAGTAAGGAAGCAAGGAAGCAAGCTCAAGTTTCCAGAAATCAAAGGTGATCATCAATTGGTATTTTCTTCGAATCTCTTATCTCTTTGATCTATTTGCCTGACCAAAGTGTTTTCTGAAGTCCTCACTTGAGAGGCAAGCTAGTGGTAGCTTCAATTTCGTTTTTCTTTGATCTGCATTTTTCATACCTGAATCTTCCACCTCAGATTTCTCAAACTATAGGAATCTTGAGTGTGATTCAAGGTTACATGGGTGATGTACATCACCCCAGCTTCATTTTGGTATATGGATCGTGGCATTTGATGGAGGTTGCCATATTTGCAACTCTCACCGGAACTGGAGGTCTCACCGGAGAAGAAGGTGGCTTCGGTGGCCGTCCCAATTCCAGATTAAATCCTAGCCGTGCGATCTCTTTTCCAGATCTAATCTGGATCCTTCATTGTTATGACTTATTTAATGGTAGCGTGTTGCTCAGTTGACTTGAGTGTTTGGTAGGCGCGCACATATGATCCGTTTGATGCGCCAACTCAATTAATGAGCCATCATCCAACGCCTCTCCTTTTTTCCAATTTTTAATTTCTGATTTCTATTTTCTTTATTTCTTTTAATTCCCTTTTATTTCAAAAATCAATATCTTCTTCATTTTTAATCCAAAAATTATGGGACCAATTGCATTAGTCTCCAAATAATTTCTAGTTTCTAAAAATGATTTTTAATATTTTTTATTTTGTCATTTGATATTTTTTGTGAATTTTCTCTTTTCTGGTTATTTTTAAATCATTTTAATTAGTTTTTGATATTCAAAAAATACAAAAATATTTTCCTAACCTCTTTGAATGATGATGGATCTATGAAAAATATTCTCATCAATTTTTTAATTGATTTGAGATTTATTTGAGATTTTAGTTCAATTAGGTTATTTTTATTCATTTTTAATTGATTAAAAATAGTTTCTGACTTTTAAAAATGCTGAAATTTTTTGTCAAACTTTGTTTGACCTTGTTGAACTAGGGATAAATAACTTGGACTTTTCAAAGTTGATTTGAAGTGATTTTGAAGTTTGACCTTTCTTTTATTTTTAATTCAAGTTTAATTTTAAATATTGAAAAATGCCAAAAATATTTTGTTCATTTCTTGACTTCCAATCTTCATCTCACTTCTGTTTTTGATTGTTTGACTTTGACTTTCAATGTTATTGGTCAACGTATGATGATTGGTACATTGTATTTCATTTAATGCATTTGTATTTTTGCCTTCTTTTATTTCCATTTATTCATCTCCTTCTTCTTCTTCTTCTTTTTTCTTTTTGATCAATGAGTTAAAGGTTGATAAGTTAACATTGATTAGGGAGACTTAATCTTCCTTGATCCAAATCTAATTCATCTTGATCAATTGATCAAGTGAATGGCTTTGCATTAAGGATATGTTGTTTCCTAAATCATGCAAAAGGCTTAAACCAACACATGATCAATTCTCTTCTTCTTTTTGGCATGGCAAGTTGTTGGAACTTGGTTCACTAATCAAGACTTCTAACTTGTGTTGTTGCCTACATTATTATTGACTGGCCTCAAATAGTTGTGACTTCTACATAAGTCCAATTACGATTGCTTAACATAGCGCTAAATTTTGCCTTATGGCACACTAACTATTAACCACTAACAATTAACATTTATTTTATGCACTTTACTTTTATGCAATTTACTATTCTTGCACATATTATTCATTTGATTTTTCCTTTGCTCATTGGAGCACATGTTTATGTTAATGCCATTTGCCTTTTGCCCACTTGGGTATATAATTGTGTATATATCTTTTGTGCTTGTGTTTGTCTGTTTGTTGTGAACCAAATGCCAAGAATTGGACAAAATGGACTTAGAATTTAGGACCTTACCCAAGAAAATGGAATTTGAAGAGCAACTAGGCCTCATGCCTTTAGAATGCTATGAATGTCAAAGAGCAACTAGGCCTCCTGCCTTTAGAATGCTTAAAGCTTAAGGATAAACATTGAAAGGACCACATTCTAAACTCCCTCTTGTCCATTCTTTGATTGTGTTATAGAACTTTTTGATGTGTGTTTTCTTTGTGCTAGGGATTCCAACTTGAGCCTAATTGAGGAACCATTACCATGAGCTTCTAAGAGAAAGATCCAAGAGACCTTGAGGAGCCTTATCCAAGAATTCATTGATTATTGGTTGCTTGAGTTTATGCTTGTGATTGCTTATTCCAAAGGATGGGAGCTACTTGGATCATCAATATGATCTCAAGAGAGGAACTCCTTGTGTGGTTTTGTTCTCTTTTCCCTCACCTCTTGTATGCTTAGGATCTTAGCCATTCTTCTTCTTCTCTCCACTCTAACCCAAGCCAAAACTTTTGTGCAAACATTTAACATTTGTTTTCAACATTAGAAACCTAAGCCTTATGCTTTTGATTTTCAAACTTTCTTTTCATAACATTTATTTTGAATTGAATCTTTAAGTCAACTTTGACCATTTTGTAAATACTTTTCATTGGTAAATACAACCCATTCAAATACCTTTTGTGGTTTCAATGGCCACTTTCTTAATCAAATTTTCCATAACCTTTAGCTATTAGGTTTGAGTTATCCTTGAGGTAGATATAATGCTCACCTATATCCTTAGTGATGGACAATGAGTCTTCCATGCTTATTATAGGGTTAACCCCTCACTAGCATGTTGAAGCTATCCTCACATGGTGGATTTGTGGTTCTTAGGTTGAGTTTTCTCCCTTGGATAACAAAAGACCTTAAGGCTTTTTGACCAATCAATTCACCAACTTGTTTTGAGATTTTTACCCCAAACTACGAGGTTTTGATCCTAATCTTTTTTAAGATGGTACGTAGGCAATGGGTTTACCCATCCAAACACAAAATGTAAATAAACTTGTACATTCTTTTCTCATCCCTTTAATCATGTTTTCACAAACCAATTTTTACAAAATACCAACCTTACAACAAATGCGAAAAGGGCTCCCTAGGAGTACCTAGGATGTTTTGGGTGCCTAACACCTTCCCATTGCATAACCAACCCCCTTACCCAGATCTCTGACTCTCTTTTACTAGTTTTTGTTAAAACTTTTAGGTTTTTGTTCGCTTTCTAACCATTCCTTTGGATAAATAGAAGTGCGGTGGCGACTCGACTTGTATGGTTTACCTTGGATTTAGTCAATATCTCTAATGGTAACGAATACCCCGCTACACTTCCCATTGCATAACCAACCCCCTTACCCAGATCTCTGACATTTTTACTAGTTTTTGATTCGATAAAACTGTTAGGTTTTTGTTCGCTTTCTAACCATTCCTTTGGATAAATAGAAGTATGGTGGCGACTCAGCTTGTATGGTTTACCTTGGATTTAGTTAATATCTCTAATGGTAATGAATACCCCGCTACACTACCGATTGAACAATGCTTTTTTCATCCCCACACTCTATTTTTCTCAAACATCTTTTCTACCAAAAACACATACACACATAAAAAAGGGCTCCCTAGGAGTACGTAGGACACCTTGGATGCTAACACATTCCCTCTATGTAACCAACCCTCTTACCTGTAATCTCTGGCATTTTATTAGTTTTGATTTGAAAACTTCTTATCTTTGGGTTTTGTTCGTACTTTTCCCTTTTCCTTTGGAAACAATAAAAGCGCGGTGGCGACTCTGGTTTTATTGACGATAAGCTTATCCATAGCTTGATGGTCATGAATTTACCGCTACACCTCCTTACCCCTCTTTCATTTGGGTTTGTATTGGGAGGGATCACCAGACACATTTGATTGTATCATACTTTATTTTCTTTTTGTTTACTAACCAAAATACCAAAAATATGTCTATATATGTCTTAGTTTCTTTTGTAGGTAGTGTGTACATCCATATGTGCTCTATCAAGCTCATAGGGTTTAAGACCCTCAATGCAAAGAGATCAATCCAGAAATGGTCCAAATTGGTTCTAATCATCATATATGGATCACCTTGTTCTTTATTTGTCATTTTGATCAAGAATTCATCAAGAGATTAAAGTTTGTTTGCCTAGGAAGCCCTAATTCATCTGGGTATCTGTAATACCCCAAAATTTACCCTTCATTTTTCCTGGAAGCATGGGATTATGTTTTACACTTCATTAGCATCATATTAGGTCATACTCATTGCATACTGCATTAGTGACATGAAGATCAGGTTTTGATCGATCACTCCTTAACAGAAGGAGCCCACACAAATCAAGATTGAGAATTGGACTTCATTTTCTAAGTATACAAGTCTCAAGGGTCTCAGGGGGGTCTAAGTATCTTATTATGGTCCTCAGTTCATCAGTGAAGGATTCAAAGCTATCAGAGTGTTCATCTGGATTTAATCAGAAATTAGGGTTTCATGGCTACCTGCAACAAGCAATGTTTGGTTGGAAGTAGAGGAGCTCATCCATGTCATGATTAGAGAGGCATCTTGGCCTAGGAAGATTCACAATTATCTCAGAAAGATCCATTGGCAATCAGTGCAATCAGTTCTTGATCATTTTGCCCTAAAACTAGGGTTTGGTATAAAATCAGTTTATTTATGATTCTTTGGGTGAAACTCTTTCCCATGGCCCTCCATATATCCACAAGGGTCTACATACAAAAAATAAGCTCTTTATTTGAGCTAGAAGTGCTTCAATTGATCAATGGAATTAGGAATCAGACAGTTTGGGAAAAGTCAATTATGGGGCCAGAAAAGTCAACTCCTGACATTTTGAGACTGGAATCTCAAAATACATGCCTAGGGGATCCTACATGTAAAATTTTATCAAGGTTGGATCATGGATTCATCATTTAATCAGGAATTGGAAAAGTTACTTAATTTGGAAATGGTTGACTTTCCATTTAGGGCAAGTTTTCATGATTGTTGCACTCACTTTAAGCCCATTTTGCATCAAGATAAAAGCTCCATTTGAAAATTTCTCCAACATGAAAGTTGTTCCAAGATTTCTAGATATATAAAGTTTTCTCCATTTGGATTCGAATTGAGAAAGTTATGCTTAGTCAAAGTGAGACAATTTTTTAGGACACTTAGAAAAATTTCTAAGTCCAAAATCTTCAAAATTTGTCAAGACTTCTTGGCCAGTTTTCTTGCACTTCAAGGCATTATTTGAAAATACTTTCTTCACAAAAATTGTACCTTGCCATGTCCTCTTTCACATCCTTTTGGAATCATCTCATTTGGATCCATGGTTTGAGAGATACATTCATTTAAAGTGGGCATCATGACTTGATTTTCTAGGCAGATTTTTGGCCTGGCTGGCCCAATCGGATTTTCTAAGCATGCTGCACAAACCAATCACGTTTTTTACCTCTTTTGGCCATGCATTGGACATCCATTCACTTAAGTTTGGCCCAAAATAACAACAGTTTACACCTCACTTCACACTTTTATTCTTATGGATAAATCACTTATTAAAAAGCCCATGAGAACACCTAATCCACCCTATTTAAGAAGCTGAAACCCTAACCCTAAAGGAGCATTGGAATTTCGTGGCAAGGAGGGAAAGCTTCATCACATATCAGATTCCATTCCACTTCTATTTTCCATTAGGTAATCATCTCTTCCATGGTCATGTTTTGATATATCTGCGCTTGCTTACCATGTTCATCACCATTAATCCTTCCATTTTCATATTTCTTTTTCTTACTTAAAATATTTTCTTCGTCCATAAAATTACCCAAAAATATTTTTCACTTTTCTTAACGTTTTATTTAATTTTATATAATTTTTATTTTTGTATTTTTATAATATTAATATTTTATTTTAATTATTTATTCTAACTGGTCCATTTTAACACACTTTTTTTATTGATTTTATTTTTATGACTTAAAATTATTTTTAGCATTTGATTTTTGGCATGAAGGTTTACCACTGTCTCATGGTAAACCTTACCTTTTCTTGTAATTTTATATCACATTTTCAATTTATTTTGGGTTTAGTTTTGACCTAGTTTGGTTGGTGGACTTTTAATTTGACTTCTGTTTTATTTTAATTAATTCACGTACCAATTTTCGTTATTTTTAAAATCTTTTTGGGGGATGATGATGTCGTGACCCCACCTTATTTAGTTTAATTTTTCATAATTTTCTTGATTAATTTACTATTTATTCTTGATTTATTTCTAACCTAGTCTCATTAATTGACTTTTGGTTTGACCTCGGTTTTATTTTAATTAATTTATATACCAATTTTCGTTATTTTTAAAATCTTTTTGGGGGATGATGATGTCCTGACCCCACCTTATTTTCTTTAATTTTTCATAATTTTCTTGATTAATTTACTATTTATTCTTGATTTATTTCTAACCTAGTCTCATTAATTGACTTTTGGTTTGACCTCGGTTTTATTTTAATTAATTTATATACCAATTTTCGTTATTTTTAAAATCTTTTTGGGGGATGATGATGTCCTGACCCCACCTTATTTTGTTTAATTCTTCATAATTTTCTTGATTAATTTACTATTTATTTGTTATTTTTTAAGTTGACTTGAATTTTCAGTTGACTTCTTTATGATCGATGTTTGACTTAGGGATTGCTTATGGCAATTGAAGAGATCTTTTGATCCTCCCTTGTTCATATCATATGCCATTTATTAGAGGCCTTTTACCTTGATTTTATTTGGTCCTTACCTCATTTCCTGATTAAATTATTCAGTGGACCCTTCGTGTGTATATTTTCATCTGTTTGATTCATCTGTTATCTTTTATACTTATTTCTCTCATTCATGCTTTCTATTGCTTGATTATTTAACATATTCATACTCCCATGCATTGTTTAAATGCTCCATTATTTGATTCTTTGGTTTGATTATATATTGTTTATTTATCCGATCTGATTGATAATTGTTGCCTACTTGTATGATGTATGAGGCATATATTCTTATTGTTTGTTTGCCATGAACAATCCCCATTCATAACAAATATACCCCTCTCTCATAAAGTGTATAATATTTATTTATTTATTTCTTTAGTCATCTATTAATACAAGAATTAAAACGAACATCCGATAACCATTTCAAAATAAGATCAAAAGCTCGATCCAATGTCGAGTAATCATTTTCAAAACTTAACAGAACCAGCACACATTCATCCATCCTCTTGTAAGTCGATTGCCTCAGGCATCGCCATCTACCTGTAAGTCGATTGCCTCCGGCATCACCATCTACCCTTATCCGTAACTCCTCTTCGCGCTCCATCCGTCGACTCTTGTTTCGTTTAGGTAGCACCCATTAGGTAGAACCCTTTGTATGATAACATAGGTACAATTCCCTTATTCTTTGCATGCTAACATTAGGTAAATGTTCCCCTTTGTAAATCCTAACACATAGGTCCATATTGCATGACAACTCTAGGGCAGAGCTTCCCCACTTTTAGACCTTCCGTGCGTCTCCGATCTTGTGGCATGTCAGTCCGTTCTATTGCAAAGAGGTAACTGCCTAAGACTCGATTCAGCGTGCTGCGACACCTACTGCTAGGACGTTGAACACACTGCCCACCCTCCTTTGACACAGCTGTGTCCTCTTTTGTAAGTCCATGTTCAGATGGCAATCCTTAACCCCTAGTTTAGTCGAACTACGACAACTCTGATTCTCATGTTCAGATGAGATACGTAGGCACGAGATGCGATGTCTTGCCGAGTTTTTTTTGACTGACGACTAACAACTAATCCTTGCCTGCTTTCGCCCTTGCTGCGATTCTTTTCTCTCGCCCTCGTTGCGATTGAGACCTTCCCTTTCTCTTGCCCTAGTTGCAATCGAGACCCTGGTTCCCGTAGTTAGCTGAACTACGTCTTGCTCTGATTCTCATTTCAGATGAGATACGCAGGCATAAGATGCGATGTCTTAGCGAGCACACTTCTCTTTAGCCCATAGGTAGCCGAGCTACGAAGACTCTGATTCTCATACTCAGATGAGATACGTAGGCAATGGATGCGACATCCTTGCGAGTCATTTTCTTTTAACCTTCCTTTTAGTAAATAGTACTTTAGATATACCTACACCCTTTAGACTAGAACAACAAGAGTGGATCCCGTAGAGTACTACGGATGCGTAGGGGTGCTAATACCTTCCCTTCGCATAATCGACTCCCGAACCCTAGATTTGGTTGCAAGACCTTGTCTTTTCCTTCTCTTCAGGTTTTTTTCGATCGGTTCCTTTCCCTCCTTTGGGATAAATAACGAACGGTGGCGACTCTTCTGTTTCTTTTCCTTCGCCGGTTGTTTTTCGCCTGGTTGCGACAATATCTTGTATGACTTCCTTAGCAAGTTTCTTCACCAATTAGTTAAAGATATCAAGGGATACTTCATTTTTTATCATCTCAAGCATATATGATCCTCCATGAGTCCCAAAGATCAAGATAACTTCAAGTTTGCAAGTTGGTTTAAAGAAGTTGACTAGAGAAAGTCAGCTGGTCAAAACTAGGGTTCCCTAGACCCTATCTCCTACATTTTTTGTCATATGAAAATGATTCCAAGAGAAACTTTACTCCTTATGACATTCCAAACAACTTTCAGGTTTGCATCAAGAGATAAGTTTGCTTTTAAAGTCATTTTATATGGTGAAATATCATAGGTCATTTTGTTTGTGCCCTAGTTAAGAGGTCAACTTCCAAAGACCATAACTTGCTCAATGTTTATGATATGAAGTCCATCCAAGTTTCATGATTAATTTCAATATGTATTTTATAACTTTGGTTCTTTGAGAAAAATCAAAATCTACTTTCAATGGCATGTGCCAAGAGGAAACATTATAAGTCATTTTGAGTCATTACCATTGAACAAGCAATTTTCCTCAACTTCTAAATTCCATAACTCCCTAATGCCAAATCCAAATGGTGTCAAATTTGTTACCAAATTGAAGAGGAATGAAAGAGATACAACTTTGGTGAAGAAACCATTTTCAATTGAAGCGCATAGAAAAAGTTATTCAAGGTGAAAGAAGTGGTCATTTGACTTGGTACTTAGAAAATTTTCAACCATGTTTGATTTCTCAAACTTGCACCTCAAAATTAATCATGATCCAAGTCCCAAATGAAAAAGTATTCAACATCAAATTTGTTACCATTGATGTCACATTTATAAAGAGTCCAATATCATGGCATTTGGAGCATTTTACAAGGACTTGCGCATGGTTACACTTCATGGTTCCATTTGGATGAATCACATTGCCAATTCTCAAGTACATTTGCATGACCTCATGTTAAGCTTTTAGCATCATTCATACACAATTGTGGACCTTTTCCAATCATTTCATGGGCCTATCAAATGCCCATGCTAGCATGCACTAACATTTATATTTTTGACATTTTTTGGATTGGTGTAGAAATGAATCATGTAGCCTATAAATACAAGTGAATTGCTTCAGAAATGATACACACACCATGCCCAAGCCTTGCCAAGCAAACTCAGAACCCCACTCCATAGGATTTCTTGAAGATTTCTTTGAAGTCGAGTTTGAATTCCCCCTTCTATTTTGGGATTACAAATCCAAGAATTCATAGACATTTTCATCTCAATTGATCACTGCAAGCAAGAAGAGGAAGAACGAATTGGAACTGCATCAAGATCCAGTCAAATCACTGCTACCCGAAGGTGAATTTTCCAAAACTTCTAGCCTTCGATTCTATCTCAATTCTCCACCATTCTTCTTATTTGTTGGTTTTTTGAAGTCCTACCAATGTAGGCAACAAGGTTGAGTTGCTTTGAGGTTAAACCTCAAAATTCAATCCCTCATATCTCTCAATATATTTGTAATTAGATAAAATTGAGGTCAGATTCGAGCTCCTGAGCTTTTTCTCTTTAAAATAGTGTCCTTACTTTTCATTTTCTTGATGGTTGATGGTGGACCAGTCCAGTGAGGTCTACCGGAGAAGACAATCGGAGCTAGGACTCCGGTGATGTGATGGCGTGCATCCTGGCCATCTGATCTCTTTGAAACGTTTTAATCTCAGCTTTTCCTTTTAAATACCATCCATGTGCGCGCGTTGACTAAGGCACATGATGGATGATACACGCTTGGCTATCAGATCTACTACCTCAATTAATGAGGGAGATCTGATGGCCCTCGTTTTTTCTATTTTCTTTTTTATTTCTGATTTTTCATTTAATCCCTTTATTTTTTTAATTCATATTAATTTCATTTTTAATCCAAAAAATATGGGACTTTCACCAAAAATCTTTAAATATTCTTCTCTTCCATATTTTGAATAAAAAATCATTTTTTGGATTAATTTTGATATTTTTCATGAACTAAATGATTTTAGACTTATTTTAAATATTTTTAAAATACTTCTGACTTTTCAAAAATCATGAAAATGTTTGACTAAGGTCCTTGACCTTGTTTGACCTAGGATAAATCCCTTGGCCATTTATTTGGTGTTTTGAAGGGATTTGTGGTTTTGTCCATTTTAAATGCATTTTAATTAATTTTTAATTTTTTTTATTGAATAATTGTTTGAAAATTATGTTGAGCCATTTTTATGGTCTTGTGATGTTTGACTTTCTGTTTGGCCTTGATCATGATTGATTTGACTTTTGTTTGACTAATACTATTGGATTTAGGGGATTGATGAAATGTACATTTCATCTCCCAAAATGAATGGATAGAATTGATCAGATGAAATTCCTCCTATGATCAATTTGGGTTTCTCTTTCCCCTTCCCTCTTCATCTTCATCCCTATTCTTCCTCAATTCATCATTGACCAATGAAATCTCTTCATGTCTAATGCTAGTTGATTCATCAATGATCTTGTGTCAGGTGAATCAACATGAGTCAGACTGAGATAAGTCCTCCCCATTTATTTTAGTGTGTGGTATGTTTTAGGAGTTTGATTCTTTATACCAAACCTATAACGTGCATTAACACCTATATTTTTATTGCCTGACCTTAGATAGTTGTGACTTCTACATAAGTCCAATTACGATTGCTTAATATAGAGCTAAATTTGTCCCCAAAGGCATAACATTCTTGTAAGTGAGATTAGAAGTCTATCATTCTTCATGGCATTGTGTGAAGACTTGACCTTTTTTCCTTTGACAAGAGCTAGTGGAATACTTGTTGAGTTATCCAAGTTGGAGCCCTTCTCATGGATGATGTCTTGGCTCAAGGATTCATACTTGTGAATGAATGGTTGAGTATTCTCCAAAGAATGAATTAAATAATTAAAATTCTTCACTAACGTTTGAGTAACTCTTTATTAATTTTGCTTTACTTTTAAGTCATTTTCTTAACGCGCTTTAATTTTCAGTACATTTACCATTCATCTGTCATTTACATTTCATGCAACTTGTTTATGTTTCAGTCCTTTTCACTTTGCTCACTTGAGCCATATCTTGTGATTATATATATATATATATATATATATATATATATATATATATATATATATATATATATATATATATATATATATATATTTATTTCTTGTGTTGATTTTGTTTGTGGTCTTAGGACCTTAAAACACATAATGATAACAAAAACCCTAAAAAACATCTTGGTGGACTGTTGGACTTGATCTAAACTTTTGGACTTGGGATATGAAACTTCCCTATGCTTTGAGGACTTGGCCAATGCCACTATTTAGAACTGAGTTATCCTTGACTGTACGTTTCATATGATGCAAGAGCCTTGAATGACTTTGACTCATATGTCACTTTAACTTTTATACTTTTATTATCATTGATATCTGATGATTGTTCTGAGTTAGCCAAGGAATATTTTTCATCTGATGTGTTGGAAGAAATTGAAGACTACTAGCTAATTGGATTGCTTGCTTGGATATTATGGCTATCTTTATTTGATGCCTTGGTCTTCATATGGTTTGCTTGGATATTGCTTATGCGTTTCTCTTGCTAAAAGTCCAAAGAAAAATGGGTTTCTATATGACATTCTTGTCTGTTGGATTGCATCACATTGGTCAGATCTTTTCAACCCTTAAGTTTTAATTTTTGTCTAGGATAGTCCCTTCATCTCCTCCCACTTCTTAAATTTCAAAATCTCCCCCTCTTCTAAAAAAAATTCTTTGTTTGTGTTTTCTAACTTAGACATGTTTTAATGTTTAGAAACTTTTGCCTTATGCCAATGAATTTTCAAAAATTTTCTTAATCAAACTTGTGAATGAATTTAACCATATCGACTTCAATTTCAAAAAGACAAAAAGAACTAACAACACCAGTCAAAACTTTGGCCTTTTATGCCTTTTCCTTGTTAAACTTTTGTTAAAACCAATTCACCAACTTCTTTGAAATTTTTACTACGAACTACGGGATTTTGATCCCTCATTTTTATGTTGGTACGTAGGCATAAGACCGAAGGTCTTGTCAAACACAAAAATATAATAAATGAATTCTTTTATAATCTCCTCACTCTATATTTTATCAAACATCATTTTGACCAAATCAATTGCACATAAAAAAGGGCTCCCTAGAAGTACCTAGGACACTTTGGGGGCTAACACCTTTCCTCTGTGTAACCAACCCCCTTACTTGTAATCTCTGACATTTTATTAGTTTTGATTTGAAAACTTCTTATCTTTGGGTTTTGTTCGTACTTTTTCCTTTTTCCTTTGGAAACAATAAAAGCGCAGTGACGACTCTAGTTTTACTGACGTCAAGTTTATCCATAGCTTGATGGTCATGAATTTATCGCTACAGAAATTAAGTGGCGACTCTGCTGGGGAGTAGTACTCAGTGGGTTTAGCCTACTTTTTTGTGTGTATATTTGTATATTTGATTGTTTATTTGTATATATTATTGTGTGATAATCTGTCTGTTGTGCTTGGTGATCTCTGTGTGGTGAGATAAGTTCTAACCCGAACTTGAGTGCAATCTAAGATAGGAGGGTGGTATAGTCATGTTGGATTTGAAGGAGTAGTCTTGAAAGAGTTGACATGAGATCCTCCACTCAGGAGAGACCTCTTTGGATTTACTGATGTCACACGAGTAAGTCGTGGATAGACATTACTTTCTCTAAATATGGGGTCCGAGAAGCTGAGGACCGTAGAACATTTAGCCCAACTTGGCCTATTTAGGACGTAGTGTGGAGACTGTTCAGGTGTAGACTTGATAACAGTTGTTACGCGATACTACACTAAACGAGTTTCTCTTGAGAATACCATGTGTTAATATGTCATTCATCCTAACCTATAGTATCTGATAGATGAGATTAAGACTCTTGGAACATTTGTAGAACATGATCTACAGGTTTTTACCCTTAGTACACTCCTTTGGGATGGTTCTTAACCCGACTCCATGCTCGTGACTCGCAACAAACCCTTTGATTCTTGGTTGATCCGATCAGTCTCATCAATATCAATGGAACTTGGATGTTGATAAGGTGAAAACCATAATCCACCAAAATGGATGATTGATCTTGATGATGATTTGATCCATCCCTTGACCTTTGTTTGTGTTTGCCTTGCTTCATCCCCTTGATGTTCCTTCTTATTTGCATTGCACTCTCTTGTAAAATGTTTGAACCTTTAACACTTAAAGCATTGCTTCTTTCTCTTATCAAATCTCTTCTTTTCACATTTAAAGTTGCCTTGATTGCCATTTTTCTTGTAGTTGCTCTCACCCCTTTGAGCAGTCGAATTCTTTGAATTTTGAGACTCTCTTCCACCAAAATTCTAAAAATTCCCTTTACTCTTCATGGGCCATTTTCCTTTCTATCTCTTGTCCTTCTTGTTGAAGCGAGCTTGCAAAGTGATCTCCGCCTTTGCCTTATCGGAATTTCTCTCCTCCATCCATTGCTCATGAGCTCAAGAGAGCTTTGCAGCTCCTCTTTGCTCATCGTCACAAGATAATTTGATATCTCAATCACCACAACTACATTGTCAAATCTTGGTGTTAAAAAACACAAGATTTTCGCAACAACATACTGCTCTGTAACAGTTTCTCCGCGTGACTTCACTTGATTCACCAACCGAGTGATTCTCATTGTGAAATTGTTCATTGTTTCTTTTTCTTCCATTTGAATCAATTCGAGATGACACTTGTGAGTTTATAACCTCACCACCTTTGCCTTGTCAGCCTTTGTATAGGCCTTTTCCAAGATCTCACACGCTTGCTTTGAAGATTCGCAATCACCAACTTTCTCAAAGTTGTCACCATAAACACATTGATGGATAAAAAACAACGCCTTGAAATCTTTCTTCTTCTCTTTGTTATGTGTTGCTTGTTGTGCATCCGTTGCACTCGCGACAAGATGAGTGATCTCATTCTTGCTGACTTTAGGAACATCTTGGTAACCAAAACAACACCTTCATTTGCTTGCACTATTTTTCGTAATTCTTCGCATCAAGGATATGTAGCTTTACAAGAATTCTTTCATTGGAATCAGAATTCATGTTTCACTCTAGGTGTTTGTAGATCAGATCGGGCTCTTGATGCCAAATATTGGAACTTTGAACCACAAGATTGGTGAATAATGGTGGAGAGAATTGGAATGTCAAGAGTGAAAGAGGAAAATTGTGTGTGTGTGTGTGTGTGTGTGTGTGTGAGAGAGAGAGAGAGAGAGAGAGAGAGAGTATGTGTGTATGTGTGTGTGAGAGAGAATTGAGAGTGAGAAGTGATTACTGCATTAACCTTTGATGATAATGCATCTTAAACATTTAAACAAAGGTTACAATATAACTGAGATCCAAAACAAACAAGTGAAATGATAGAAAAAAGCAAAACTCGGACTCTTAACCGGTTATAAATGACACTAAATTAAATTTCATTCAGTGCTAACTGGTTAACGCCCGAGGTTAACCGGTTACGCATTCGAAAACTTCACTTTTCTGTTACTTCAAAGGCGGTTTTGACTTTGATGTAACCGGTTACATCGTGTTAATCGATTACATCACTTGAATTACTACTATAACTTTCAACCTATATATACGTATGGATTTTTTTTATAATATATAAATTTTGATTTTTTTTATTTACTATGTTTGAATAATATTTATGTGATTTTATTAGATATAATTTTTAAATTTTAATATATGAATTTGTAAAACATAAATGAACAACACCAATATTTATATATAACAAATGTGAAATTTTGAAATAAAACCACACTAACTCAGTTGGTTGAGTTAGGCGACCAATTATCCCATCACATTGGTTCAATAGATACTGAGATCATAATACTTGAAGTTAATGTCAGATTTGGATCCTTTCCAGCAGTTTCTTTCATGTTGATGGTCTTCCTACCATCTCCATCATTTATTTTTATTAAAGATAATATTTTTATTTTATTTTTTATTTCAAAATTCTGTAGCTATTGATTTAAAGACAACATGGATGGCAGAAGTCATTCAAGTAGAGAGGATTCATCCTTGTCTCTGCCAATCAACTAAATTTATAGAAGTAGTTTAATTTATAAGATCAATGAACTTTTAAAACGTAACAAACTTTGGAGCTTTACTCTTTGCTTTAATAAAGTTATTATGTTGTTAATTTATGTTATTCTACAAGTTTATTATGTAAAATGTTTTATACTTGTAAATATGTTTTGAAAATTTCTTAATATTTCATTTTGAAATATTTTTGAAATTAAATATATTATATTTACCATTTTAAGCCATACAACATTAATTTTTTCTTTTCAAAATTTAATTTTTTACCAAAAGTTATAAAGTCCATCAGTGGAAAAAAACTTAATCCATATTAAATACACCTAACCTATAAAAACACAATATAAATTGCATATTTCTTTCACTCAACTTAGTGTATGAGGGATGGAATGAGTAAAGTTCAAAATACATGGAAATTAAATGAATACGAGTTATTCAACTCTATAGCCACCCTTCTTAGTTTAGCAAAAATGATATGTTAGTCACAAGAAAACAAACATCATGATTCACACAAGTTGGTAAAGAGTTAGCGTTGGAGCCCTAAATTCATCCCAATTATGGAAAAACAATGTACCCCAAAAGTCCATCACATTCAACATCAAACCTAAATAAAGAAAGAACCTCATGAATTTTTCATCACCACACAAATTCATACTTGTTTTGTGAAAATTAGGTTTCCATCTCTCTCTATCATTATTTAGAGGCCTCATTTATATATACCAACTTCTTTCTTTTTCGGCCATAACAATTTGTTATAGAACTGAATAAGAATCTTTCTATTCCCATTATTAGTAGCTTGTAAGCCTCTCTTATTGGTATTGGCCCAAATTGAAATAAACCTTGAGTGCTCTTTGAAATTAAGTATGATATTATAAAATGATGTAAAAATTTCAATCTCTTCTCCGACTATTTCGATTCTATATATATAATTTAATTTTAAATAGAAAAAAAATAGAATTTTTTACTTAAATGATCCATATTTTTAATTATATTCCCCAACATAACTCAGGTAATAATTGATTTTTATATCATTTTTATTAGTTATTTTTCTTTTATATTTTACCGTTTTCAAACACTTTCCTTTCATTTTACCATATTTTATGGTTTGGTATCACATTTCCTTTGTTTCCAGGTCATAATAGACGTTCCAAGCGAAAGAATGACGAAAAATGGATAAAACGCGGAAAAAAGTGAAGAGTCAGAATTCTCCATACAAAAACTAGGGGTCTGTTACGGCCACCCGTAATGGCTATTACGGGCCGTAACAGGCATGACCCTTCAAACCCTCATCAGAGGCGCCCCAGGCCAAAACCCAGGGGCCTGTTACGATCACCCATAATGGTTATTACGGGTCGTAACATGCAAGCGAGCTTTCGCCCGATTTGTTTCCTTTCTGGACCAATTCCATCTGCTTTAAGACTTTTGATTATTTGAATTCTACTTTATTTTGTTTTTAAGAGGCATTGAAGCTGATGTTTTGTGTCATGTTTAGAATAAGCTATAAAACTAAGAGTTGTTACTTAGTTTGAGGAATTCAGTCTTACATTCCATTTTTATTTCACGCTTTATTTTCTGCTTTTAAGAAAGTCTCTACCTTGAGAGTACTGGATCATATTTCTATTGAAGTATGATGACCGTCTATCATTGCATATAATTAGGCGATGAATCGTGAAAAACAAGCGAAAGATGAGCCAAAAGGAAAAAGAAAGATCCAAGAATGAGTAAAAAATAGTCAAGTATGGAAGAATGAGACTTAGTGAAAATTCTGGTAAAAAAGAGTGTTTTTTAATGCAACTACTGGAATAATCACGTCCACCATCGGGTGGCATCGAGTGCGCGATAGAGATATATGAGTTACATCGCGTGCATGATACATTTATAATGCGCGTGATGAGCACTTTTCTGGGCCTTTTCTAACGCGTTCTGACGCATTCTGAGCTCTTTTTAAGGGGACTTTCAGCAATTTGACAAGGATTACGAATTTTGGAGACTGAAGCAAGATTTGGAGAGCATAAATGGTGATTTTTAGAGCATTTGAAGTCATTGGAGGTCACCTCTTCAAGGAATTTCTTATGTTATTTTCATCTATCAAATGTGGTATTATTTTCTGAATAATTAGTAGATAAGCTCCTCTTGGTTAGGTCGTGTTATGATGAACCTTATTCAATCTTGTTGGACTTATATGTTGGTTTGACTTTGTACGAATCCTTTGAATTATAATCTTATTAAGTTGTTTCTTAATCTTAATGCTTTTTATTTGAGATACTTTGTTAATCTGATATTGGACACATAATAGTTACTGACCCTTAGCCAATATGTTGGACCTAGAGCAACTTTTCTACTTACGTTGGTTGAATAGGGATAGGAGACCCCGAGTAGTGGCATATGAAATTAAAGTTTTGTACATCTCCTAAGGATGCTTACACTGGTGGACTAGGAATAAGAAACTTTGAGTAATGATTAGTGAGGTATTTCGTGAGGGATCGATTATAACAGTTTTGTTAATTCGCTGTGAGATTATAAGGATAAGATCATTCATACAAGGCATCATACATCAACAAGAGAGGATAAGGTGATTCAATACACAACCTAATCGTCTTAATATTTCTGTTTTAAACTCGTAGTTTGTTTTTTGTTCAAAAACTTGACCCCCCCCCCCCCCCCCCAATTTACTGATTTCCTTTACATTGCACAATTGTTGGCATATTTGAACACAGCCCATGTGGATTCGATCTTTTATTACTGCGACACTATTAGTACACTTTCCGAGAAGTCATCAATGTTTTGGCGTTATTGCCGGGACTATTGATATTTCAACAAGGTGACATTTTTGCAATTTTTATTTTTAGTATTTTAAATTTTTGTTTTATTTTCTTGTTTATCATAGTGCTACTGAGGTATTTTCTGTTTGTGCATGCGCAGTTCAGGATTAACATTAATTCCGTTTGATCCAGAAATTGAAAGAACCACACATGCGCTTAGAAAAGTAGTTAGAGAAGCAACTCTGGACAGAAGAAGGCCAGAAGAAGAGCAACTATCAAGTTCTTTTGACTTTGAAAAAGAAGTCATGGCAACTCCATCACCCTACACTATGGGGGATTATTGTAAACGAACTGATGAAGGATAAGTTTCTAGGGGGTTTATCTTGGCAGGCCCTGCTAACTTTGATATTAAAAATTATGTACTTTTAGGTTTAAGAGAATTTTTTTTGACAGGAACACGATTAGAGACCCATGGGCGCATCTTGCACGCTTTTGTAAAATAACTTCAATGTGCAACCTATCGTGCCCCAAAATATTCCCTCCCCTTTTCATCTCTTTACTCAACCTATGGCCTAAGATTCATCTGTACACATTCATCTGCATCCATGTGCATCATGCATTCATTCTCACAAGTATCATATATTCAAAGCCTGTGAATAAAATATTGTGGTCTTACTTGATCTTGGGGAATTACATCTTGATCTTTCGCACCTAAACCCTAATATGCTTGACTCTTGTCCTAGATGAACCTTTTGATCCATAAAACCCTAATTATGGGAGTTCATCATGGGTGATTCATTTGGTGACCTTGCTTGGGCTCAAAACCCTAATGCTATAGGGATGCTGATTTGAGTTGGTTCCTTGAGCCCTGACCCTTATTCACTTCATCTTTCAATGTAATCATGAAACCCTAATCAAGAGGCCTTAGTCTTAGTAGGCCTTGATTTGGAGTTTCACCTTGTGCGTATTTCAAACCCTAATTCACTAGAGCATGATTCTTGGTCATTTTTATGCATCATCAACCATCAAGTTTCTTTTAACAAGTTGACTAAGAGATTTACGTACCTACATGCTTGATGATTCATTAGACCCAAAGTTCCATTCATGTTTTCATTCAGTTTACCATTCAAGGTCCTCACAAGGCATGATTCATTCAAATATGACAATGCATTAATTTAAGTCCTTGATGCATACATTGATTTATGCTTCATGGTGCATAGTTTGGCTCATGTTTTATCGTATTCCCAGGTTATTGGTTGGTTCTTGATTCATGAATCTCATTCATAATCCATTTATTCATGACCCTTAATGCATACAATAATCATGATTCAAGGTGATTTAAACATGAATTTTGGAGGGAAGTTCAAGTTGGGAATCAAAGTATTAAATCGTTTTCCATTCAAGTTTGTTCATATCATTTACCAATACCAAGCTTACAACGTCTATACAAAATTTACAAAAAGAAATAAGGATTTTTGCTAAGGTTGACTTTTAGTCAACTGTTGACCAAAGTCAACACCACATAAACTTTACCCTAGGTCCCTCATTATCTTCTTCCATAAGTTATCCCATATTGGTTGCATGACCTTTGGTGGGCTTTATGATGACTCCACCACTTTAATCAATGCCATGTCTAACCTTCACAACACAAATGCCAAGCCACTTGCGCAAATCCAAATTTGCATATGGTGTTGTCAACACAATTGGAGACTTTACCTACTTTTCCAATGGTGGCATCAGGAAAATTGGAGAATTCACCTACTTTTCCAATGGTGGCGCCAATGGGATTGGCGCCTGTATATGGTGTTGTCAACACAATTGACGCCAGTGTATACCTTTTCAATGGTGGCGTCAATTCATCTAGCACCAGTGGGTATTGTATTTTTTTAGTATCAATAGAGGTTCCTTCTACCCTTTACTTCACACCTCATTTCATATTCTTCTTTTATTTTCTTCACTAACTCTATCATGGTTGAAAAAAGATATGGGCATGTATGTTATTTGGCAATAAAACCTCTGATGAAAATTCTTTTTTGGAACATCTAAAGTTTTAAGCTTCTTTGTAAAGTTGGTTAGGCAGACCTTTGATCCACGCTGCCGGAGTTGTTACCTCGATGCTTCACTAGAAGTTGAAATTTGTCACCTCTGGAAAGTTGGTTTCAATATCCGAGGAGGAAGATATTATCGTCAGCCACATGTCTTCATTCATATACCTTGAAGTAGGTGAAGAAATTGTGGAAACACCTCTCCAAGCCCTAGAAGTGGTGAGCATGGTGCAAACTAAGCCAAAGATTGTGAGAGAAACCAAGATAGCTATGATCTCATGGAAGAACGTGAAAGCGTAATGGAAGTTGGTGTAGCGGTAAATTCATGATCATCAAGCTATGGATAAGCTAGAGATCAGTAAAACCAGAGTCGCCACCGCGCTTTTATTGTTTCCAAGGGAAAAGGGAAAAAGTACGAACAAAACCCAAAAGTAAGAAGTTTTCAAATCAAAACTAATAAAATGTCAGAGATTACAGGTAAGGGGGTTGGTTACACAGAGGGAAGGTGTTAGCACCCAAAGTGTCCTAGGTACTCCTAGGGAGCCCTTTTTGTGTGCATATGTATTTGGTAGAAAATGATGTTTACAAACAAATAAAATGGGGGGATGAGAAAAGAATTCATTAATTATATTTTTTGTGTTTGACAAGACCTTCAGACTTGTGCCTACGTACCAACATAAAATTGAGGGATCAAAACCTCGTAGTTCGTGATACAAATTTCAAAGTGGATTCATTTCTTTTATCAAAAATTAAGTTTGAAAAGCACCAAGGCCTAAAATGGTTTGAATGAGTTAGTTCTTTTTTGGCTTTTGAAAGTTTAGGTCAAGTATAGTTAAGTCTACTTACAAGTTTGATTAAGAAAAGAAGTTTAAAAATGCAATGGCATAAGGCCAAAGTTTCTAGTTTGCAAAGTGGTCAAAATTTAGAAAAAATAACAAGTTCAAACAGAGAAGTTTTTTTTAAAAGGAGAGAGAGATTTTGAAATTAAAGAGATGGGGAAGAGATGAAGAGACTAATCCTATGCTCAAAATTAAAAGTTAAGAGTTAAAAAGATCTGACCAATGGGTAACAATCCAATAGGCAAGAATGCCATATAGAAACCCCAAATTCCCTTGGATATTAGAATCAAGCAACAAACAATGCATACAATATTAACTTGAAGAGAAAGGCATCAAATAAAGATAGCCACATCCAAGCTTTAATCATTCCATGATCTTCTTCAAATTTTCCCATGTAGCAGATGAATTCCACAATGCCATAAGTCACAGGCTCAAAATAAAATCTTCCCAATGATCATGTTGCAGATGAACTCAAAGGGATCTTGAATGATGTATCAGATGAAGTTTCAAATTGCAATCACTTGGTTTCACAAAAGTTGGCATTGGCCAAGTCCTTTAGCATAAGGAAGTTGCCTAAATTCTAAGTCAATTTGTCCAAGATCAAGCCAATAGTCCACACAAAAGTTTTTTAGGGTTTTTGTTGTTATTATGTACATTAATGGTCAAAGACCATACAAACAAGCAAAGTATACACAAACAAGATATATCACACAATATGGTCCAAATGGACAAAGTGAAAATTGCATTAACATAAACAATTAGAGTGGTATGAATAATGGCAAATGAATAAAGACTAAAATCATATGACATTAAAGTAAATGGCTTGAAATTAAAAGTTAGTTGTTATTGAGTTAGAAGTTAGTATTGTTTTGGTTTTTCTTTTCATTTTTAAGTCATTCTTTGGAGAACACTCAACCCACTTATCATAAGCATGGATCCTTGAGCCAAGACATCTTCCAAAGGAAGGAAAAAAGGCCAAGTTTCCACACAATACCATGAAAGAGGGGATACTTACAATCTCACTAACTAGAATGCTATGCCTTTTGAGTCACAAATTTAGCGATATGTTAAGCAATTGTAATTGGACTTATGTAGAAGTCACAACTATTTGAGGCCGGGCAATAGAATTTTGGTGTTAATGCATGTTAGAGACATAGTATAATGGACTATGCTCATGAAACATACCACCCACAAAAAGAATATGCAAAAGAGGTGGCCTAATCTCATCCATACTTATGTTGATTTTTCAATCAACTAGCCTTAGGACTTTGAGATATCATAGTCCAAATGAGATGAATGCATAAAGAATGGGAATGATATGAAGAGGGAGGGGAATGGATCAAAACTCAAATTGGTCAAAGGAGGACTTTTACCAAATTAATATCATCCATTCATTTTGGGAGATGGAACGTACATTCCATCAATCCCCTAAATCCAATGATATTAACTTGACAAAGTCAAATCAACCTTGACCAAGGCCCAACAACAAGAGTCAAACTCAAACAAGTCATCACAAATGGTTGACACCATTAACTGGCATTTATTCAAATTAAAAAGACTAAAATAATACATTTAAATAAAACATGGTTTGTCAAATTCCTAAAACCTCATCAAAACACCAAAGAAATGGCCATGAGATTTATCATAGGTCAAACAAGGTCAAAGGACCTTGGAGAAAAAATTTTAGAATTTTTAAAGACTTAAAAGTATTTTTAAACAATTAAAAATAATCAAAAAATCAATTAAATCATGATCCAAAAAATAATTTTAATTCAAAATATGAAAGAGGAAATTATTTGAAATTTTTTGGTGAAACTCTCATATTTTTTGGATCAATATTAAAATTAATATGAATTAATGAAAATAAAAGGATTAAAATAAAAAATCAGAAAATAGCAAAAAACTTGGACCACTTGATCTGCCTCATTAATTGAGGTGGCAGATCAAGTGGTGGAGAACACGCATTCCATGGTACACGCTAGTCAACTCATCCACACGCCTGGTATTCACAATGAGCGCTCCAGATTAAAATGTTTTAAAACAAATCAATGGCTCTGAACACTTCCAGCTCATCGCCGGAGTCCAAAGGTCGATCATCTTCTCCGATGACCCTGGCCGAACTGGTTCGATCATCACCACATCAAAAATTACAAAAAAGGACATGATATGAAAGATAAAATGGTCTAGATCACGAATATCCCCTCAATTTTAACTAACTCCAAATATACAGAAAGATATGAGGAGTTGAATTTTGAGGTGCATCAACTGAGTTGCTTCGATTTGACCTCTAAGCAACTCAGTCTTCTTGCCTACATTGGTAGGACTTCAGACAACCAAAGATCCAAGAGAATTGAGTAGAATTGAGTGAGAATCGAAGAGATGAAGTTTTCTGAAAATTACCTTTAATGTTATGCAATTCTTGATGTTGCTTGCTCCAAACACGATCTGATCACACTTGAGAAGCTAGCAGGAAGTGACTAGAGAGGTTGCAAGGCTTTGGATCCTGGAGTTCTTGAATCTCCAACAGTTGAGATTCAAACTCAAATTTCAAATTGAAATTTCTCAGGTTTTCCTTTAGAATGAGAGGGTTTCAATGGGGGGCAAAGCTAGCGCGCAAAGTCTTATTCAAATGAGCTCAGAGGCCTTCTATTTATAGCCAAAGGGAATGATATTTGCACACTTCAAAAATCTATCCAAAATTGGCAATATGGATGGCACGAGTGCATGAGCATGTACAGGCCCATGATGCAATGCATTAAGGTCCAAAATGATTCGAATTGAAATCTGAATGAAGCTTGAATGGCAAGGCAATCTGAATAGAAGTTTGTGCAATTGATTCTTTCCAATGATGTAGCCCGGTTAAAGCCATGCGCAGACCTAACAATCTTTGTCCAAAATGCATGAACTTGGGTTATTTGGAAAGCTTGGATCAAGGGGAACAAGTTTGATGTTCAACACTTTTTCATTTGGAGCTTGGAACATGGAGAATTTTTAGGTGGAAGTTTGGAAATTTCAACATGTTGAAAATTTTTCTAAGTGTCAAGCCATATACCTCAATATTCCACCTTACTTAACTTTTTATGTGAGCTTCAAATGAGAAAAGTGTCTTTATTAAAGTTGTAGCTCTTTCAAATACCTTTAAAGTGGTCACCAATTTCATATCATTTGGATTTAGAATGATAGAGTTATGCATTTTTGAAGTTTGGAAAAATCACTTGTTCAATGGTATAGGTCAAAAATGACCTATAATGTATCCTCATATCACATGCTCATAAAAGTTGAATTTGCTTTCACTCCAAACATCAAAGTTAAAGTAGACATATTGAATTTGATTTTGCAACTTGGAAATCTTTCATCTTATAACAATTGAGAAAGTTATGGCCTTGGGAAGTTGACTTTCAAATTAGGGTTTAGACAAAATGACCTATAATGTTTCAATATAGAAAATGATTTTCCAAGCCAAACTAGCTCTAGGTCTCAACATGAAAGTTGTTTGGAATGTTATTTAGAGTAACTTTTCTCTTGGAATCATTCTCATATGGTGAAAATTATAGGAGATAGGGTCTAGGGAGACCCAGTTTTGATCAGATGAATTCATCTGGCCAACCACCATCAATCAACTTGCTAACCTTCAATTCTTTTGACTTCCTTCGCTCATGGTAGATCATATATGCATAAGATGATGAATTTTGAAGTGTCCTTTGATAAATTTTATTAATTTGTGAGATAGCTTGTTAGAGAAGTTACTCAAGATACCCAGTCAACTAGGGTTTCCAAGGCAAATCACCTTCAAACTTCTTGAAGAAAACTTGATCAATATATAATGTAGGAATCAATGGAACTCATATATGATGCTCATAACCATTCTTGGATCAATTCATGGTTGTGCTCTTTGTCATGAGGGTCTCAAACCCTGGGTATGAACTTGATAGATCAATGGTGATCATGCTTTACCTACAAAAGAGTTTGGCAAATACAAAGACATATTTTTGGTATTTTGGTTAGTAAAATGATAAAATACAAGTATGATACAATCACATAGTGCTTGGTGATCTCTCCCAAAACAAACCCAATGAAAGAGGGGTAAGGAGGATGCCAAAGTATGATCCCAATGCTAATACTTATGATGAAATTGCATGAGGGATCTTAGGGTCAAAATTGGGGTATTACAGCTACCCCTATTTAAGGACATTCTAACTAAGGAGGCGAAGGTTAAAATCTTCATGTCGACTCAGTAGAATGGGCTTAAATAACAACATATAGAAACAAATTTTGGTCCCTAACAGACCTCATGACGCATATGATATGAATGTAAAAGTAAATTCTTTGTGGGGAAATATTGCCACAAAGGAAAAGAAATCAGAGAAATTGAAAGTCCACAGGAGTATAATGCATTCTGTAAGGAAAATTCACTGGGGAGATAGAGACTCTAGGGGATAAAGGAGTTATGCGTAGGCCAGTCTACGACTTAAAACTGCCAGGGGATTCGAGGAATTCCATACAAATATGGAAAAGACTCAGCCGAGGAACAATAACATCTGCAGGGGAAACGAGTAAGTCAGGATAAAACTGAAGTACTTGAATCATGCAGGGAAAGCGATTTCACTAAGGAAACACGCACTCAACTCAACTGGGGAAGAAATAAACTTCAACACAGAAGGAACAGACATCTATTATCTACTACTTGCTACTGGGTGAGGAGATAATAAAGATCTGAGAGAGAGGACATCCGTCATCGATTAGGATGAACATATCAAGGATGACTCGCTGAGGAAATTCCAGGAGGGAGTATTCATTATCGGTTACTAGGTAAGAATAACCTTGCTGGGGAAAACTGCAGAAAAATAGGATTTACAACTACCAGTTACTGGGCAGAAAACCAAAGGTGAGAATATCCGTCATCGGTTAGGATGATCATATCAAAGATAGACTCAACAGGGAAGAAGATCCGTCATCGGTTAAGATGAACATATCAAGGATGAACTTGCCTGGGACTGTCAAGGAGGAAATCCGTCATCGGTTAAGATGAACATATCAAGGATAAACCAACTGAACAAAAAGTAGGAATTACATCTATCGAATGCTAGATAGAAGACCATCAAAGAGAAAATATGTCACCGGTTAGGATGAACATATCAAGGGTAGACTCTGTGAGGGCAGAAATTTGGAATTACATCTATCAGTTACTGGGTAGAATACCATCGAAGCGAAAATCTGTCACCGATTAGGATGAACATATCAAGGATAGACTCTGTACGGGAGAAAGTAGGGTTTACAACTACCAGTTACTAGGTAGAATACCACAAAGAGAAGGAAACCCGTCATCGGTTAGGATGAACATATCAAGGATTAACTCTCTGGGGAGCAAAATAGGGATTACAACTACCTTTTTACTGGGTAGAATACCAAGGATGAGAATATCCGTCATCGGTTAGGATGAACATATCAGGGATAGACTCAGGCAGGGGAAAAAAAGATATTTGTCACCGGTTAGGATGAACATATCAAGGATATACTTCCTGGGGAATCAGAAACAAATGAATCCACTGGGAACTCCAATGCTGGGAAAATAAGGGTGCTTTTGTCGGGTATTGGGCAAGAAGTAACAAACTGCAAACTAAGAAGAATATTACCAGTTACTGGGTAATAAGCTCTTAGGAGACTCAAAGCATCTATCTAGCTAAAATCTAGAAAGAAACAGTCAATCAAGACTCAACCCAATAAGGACATAACTCAAGGGGAGTGATTCCATCCAGATAATCAACTGGGAAAGAAACTGAAGTAATAATCATCCACGAGGAAACAACTCAGGGGGGAAGAGGAGAAAGGTTAAAGTCTTTCTGCCTAAAGGGCTGACACTCTACAATTGAGGGAGGACAGACACCGAGGTTCGTATGGGGATAAAGTACTGCCATAATAGAGAATGAGAATCTAAAACCAACAAGTTAATCATATATGATGATGCAAATATACAATTATGAAATTATATGAATGTATATGTATATATATATATATATATATATATATATATATATATATATATATATATATATATATATATATATATATATATATATATATATATATATATATTATATATATATATATATATATATATATATATATATAATATATTTATATATATATATATATATATATATATATATATATATATATATATATATATATATATATATATATAAATATGATGATTATGCTGACAAAACGATCACGAAGGATACAAAGGTGTCCCAAAGAATTTGAATCATCAGTACAATCCTCGGTCAATCCATAAAGAGAGGGAGACAACTGCTGGGGAACAGAGAAATCAACAAACCAAAGGCTCAAATCTAGCCGAGGGAGGAGATCTGCTGAGGAGAGGAGAAGTTATCAAATCTGAAAGGAATTGTAGGTCAACGCCATATTAAATGGGAGACAACCATACAGAAGATAAACACAAAATAGTTGCTCAGAAACCAGGAGGAAACTCTGACTGGGAGCGAGTCGGATGACGACTGGTGGGGGGAACCAATGTGATCTACTGGGGGAAACAACCTACTCTTATGAAGATCAACCCTGCCGAGGAAACACAAACTCTGTTAGGGAACACAAAAACTCTGTCTGGGAAATAACACGCCGCAAGGTACTGAATCAACCAACTCAACTGGGGAAAAGAATCAGAACTTTGCTAGGGAACAAAGACTTTGCAGGGGAACCGGATCAACCCAAACAACTAAGGATACCCGAAGGGTTAGCTGCTTGGGGAACCTCTGATGTTTCGCACTGAAGGACTTGCTGCTCTTTGAAGTGTTGTTGATACTTCCTTTTAATTGCTTTGAAAAATTCTTGTTTTTATATGTTTTAAGAAAAAAATGATTTTGATTAAAAAAAATTAAATTTACAAAATGATCATAATAAAATTTAAACTATTGGCTGAAGTAAATAAGAGTAGAAATAATTGGACAAAAACTCAACTTTATTTAATGGGATGGTAGTCTGTAAATGACAAGACTCCATAGATTTTTACAACGTTGAAAATGGTAATTTACATGGAAAAGGGTTACATTTAATACAAATGGTCCTTCATCCTTCTACCAACTCTTGATATCCACTCTGCTCTTGACCGTTACTGGGAAGATGAATCGACGTCAACCCTTACGCTCAACTAAGGTCTTTCCGATACTAGTCGATCAGCAGACTGCAGTTAGTTGCCATAATCCCTAATTTTTGCATAAGTTGCCCCAAGGTGGGGTACTCAACTTATCGGGAATTTTTTTCCTGTTTTTATGTCTCTAATTTTTGCCTGGATTGGCCTTTCGGATTTTCAATCCATCGAGACGCTCTTTTTTGCCTAAGCCGCCCTTTCGGGTTTTTAACTTAGCGAGTTGTTCTTTTCTTTTTAGGCGAAGTATCTCTTGACTGCATCTGCGTTCATAGGACGAGTGAACTCTTCACCATCCGTAGTTGTAAGAATCAAAGCACCGCCCAAAAAGGCTCTCTTAACAACATATGGGCCTTCATAATTAGGAGTCTATTTCCCCCTAGAATCTGGTTTGAACGACAGGGTCTTCTTGAGCACAAGGTCACCTTCTCTAAACACACGAGGTCTGACCTTCTTATCAAAAGCTTTTTTCATTCTCTGCTGGTATAACTGAACATGACACATGGTGGTCAACCTCTTCTCTTCAATTAAGTTAAGCTGGTCATACCTGGTCTGACACCATTCAGCCTTAGTCAACTTGGCTTCCATCAGCACACGCAATGATGGAATCTCAACCTCTACTGGGAGCACTGCTTCCATACCATATACAAGAGAAAAAGGAGTTTCCCCTGTTGAAGTGCGGATGAATGTACGATACCCATGCAAAGCAAACAGGGGCATCTTATACCAATCCTTATACGTGACAAGCATCTTTTGAATAATCTTCTTAATGTTCTTATTCGTAGCTTCAACATCCCCATTCATCTTGGGTCTGTAGGGAGAAGATTTATGATGTGGAATCTTAAAGTCTTTGCAAAGAGCTTCCACCATATTATTATTCAAGTTCGATCCATTGTCAGTAATGATCTTGCTTGGCACACCATAGCGGCGTATGATCTGATTCTTGATAAACCTTATAACAACTTGCTTGGTTACATTTGCATACGATGCTGCGTCAACCAATTTGGTGAAGTAGTCAATTTCCACTAAAATGAAACGATGTCCATTCGAAGCTTTGGGCTCAATCATCCCAATCATATCAATTCCCCACATGGAGAAAGGCCATGGGGAAGAAATAACATTCAATAGTGTCAGAGGAACATGAATCTTATCAGCATATATTTGACACTTGTGACATTTCTTGACAAATTTGCAATAGTCAGATTCCATTGTCAGCCAATAGTAACCTGCTCGCAACATCTTCTTCGCCATTGCATGTCCATTGGAAATAGTACCAAAGGAACCTTCATGCACTTCAGTCATCAACAAGTATGTTTTGTGTCTATCCACACATCTGAGCAAAACCATGTCGAAGTTTCTCTTGTACAGTATATCACCATTCAAGTAGAAATTATTGGCTAATCTTCTCAAAGTCTTCTTATCTTTCAAAGATACCCCAAGCGGGTAAAATTGACTTTGGAGGAAACATTTGATGTCATAATACCATGACTTCTCGTCTTTGATTTCTTCAACAGCAAACACATGAGCTGGCCTATCAAGACGCATCACAGACAAATTGGGAACCTCATTCCAATACTTCGCTACAATCATTGACGCCAATGTTGCAAGAGCATCTGCCATCCGGTTCTCATCTCGAGGGATATGATGAAACTCAACCTTTGTAAAGAAAGTTGAAATCCTCCTTGCATATTCTCTATACAGTACCAAACCGGGTTGATTTGTCTCCCATTCACCTTTGATCTGATTCACAACCAAAGCTGAATCTCTAAAGACATCCAAATACTTGATTCCGATATTCATGGCCTTTTCAAGCCCCATAATGCAGGCTTCATATTCTGCCATGTTGTTTGTATACTTGAAAGTCAATCCAGCTTTAAATGGTAGATGCGTGCCTTGAGGAGTAATCATCACTGCCCCAATTCCATTTCCATACTGATTAACAACTCCATCAAATTCCATGCCCCAACGGGAAATAGGTTCTGGCCCTTCTTCAAGCAATGGTTCATCACAATCTTTCATTTTCAAGTACAAAATCTCTTCATCCGAAAAGTCATACTGGGCTGACTAGTAATCTTCAATTGGTTGGTGAGCCAAATGGTCAGCCAAGATACTACCTTTGATCGCTTTCTGAGATTGGTATTCGATATGATACTCTGATAACAACATATGCCAACGGGCAATCCTCCCAGTTAAAGTAGGCATCTCAAATATATACTTGATCGGATCCATTTTGGATATCAACAAAGTGGTATGATTTAACATATATTGACGCAAACGCTTAGCAGCCCAAGCCAATGCGCAACAAGTCTTCTCAAGCATAGAATACCGAGTCTCACAGTCGATGAACTTCTTACTGAGGTAGTAAATTGCAAATTCTTTCTTTCCAGTCTCATCTTGCTGACCTAGAACACAACCCATACTGCCTTCAAGCACAGTGAAATACATGATCAATGGTCTTCCTTCAACAGGTGGAAACAAAATCGGAGGCTCAAGCAGATATTCTTTGATACTGTAAAAAGCTTTCTAGAAGTCTTCGGTCCAATCACATGACTGATCTTTCTGAAGAAGCTTGAATATAGGCGCACATGTGGCAGTCATGTGGGAAATGAATCTGGAGATATAATTCAAGCGGCCGAGAAAACCTCTGACTTGCTTCTCAGTTTTGCGCGCATGCATCTCTTGTATTGCTTTGACCTTGGTAGGATCAACTTCAATACCCTTCTCGCTGACAATAAAGCCCAACAACTTACCAGAACGAACACCAAAAGTACACTTATTGGGATTCAAGCGGAGTTTATACTTCCTCAAACGCTGGAATAGCTTCAACAAATGCTCAACATGTTCCTCTTCATCAATTGATTTAGCAATCATGTCATCGACATATACTTCAATCTCTTTATGCGTCATATTATGAAAAAGAGTAGTCATTGCTCTTTGGTAAGTTGCACCGACATTTTTTAAACCGAAAGGCATCACCCTATAATAGAATGTTCCCCAAGGTGTAATGAATGTGGTCTTCTCCATATCTTCGGGTGCCATCTTGATCTGATTATATCCGGAAAATCCATCACTAAACGAAAAGACTTTGAATTTAGCAGTATTGTCTACCAACATATCAATGTGTGGCAGAGGGAAATCATCTTTCGGACTGGATTTATTCAAATCTCTATAGTCGACACACATGCGGACTTTTCCATCTTTCTTCGGCACAGGCACAATATTGGCCACCCATTGCGGATACTCATCGGTTACAAGGAAACCGATATCAATCTGCTTTAGCACTTCCTCTTTGATCTTCACATCCATATCAGGATGCATTCTTCTCAACTTTTGCTTGACTGGTGGGCATTCTGGCTTCAACGACAATTTATGCTCCACAATCTCAGAATCCAAATCAGGCATGTCTTGATAGGACCAAGCAAACACATCTGAATACTCTTGAAGAAGATCAATCAACCCCTTCGGGACATCTGGACACAGTCGAGACCCAATCTTGACTTCCTTCACATCATCCACGGAAGCCAAGTTGACTAACTCAATCTGCTCTTCGAATGGCCGAATGGTCTTTTCATCTTGCTCAAGAAGATGAGATAATTCATCACTCACTTCTACATCACTTTCCTCCTCGACTTCAAACATAGGGAATTCAAAATTTGGAGAAGGAAAAGGATCATTGTATTCAATGGGGTTAGGAACCAACCTGCATAATGATTTGATATTTTGATTTTAGAGAAGTGGATTTGTGACCAAATATTATGCAGATGGACAAATATATTGTTTATTTATGTTTTTTTTTGCGATTACCATTTTCAGAATAAAGCAAAAAGTAAAAACAAGACATCATAGATGTGGATCAATAGAATTAATTTTATTAATGATCAAGTTGAAAATGCCCAACAATGTTCGCTTCTCCCTTAGGCATAGGATAAGGATTTTTAAAACATATAAAAGCAATTACTTAGATCTATGCAAAATAACAGGAACATCAACAGCAGTCCAATTGTTGCAAGCCTTTCCATGCGTCACAAAATTGGTGCAGTCTTCCTCTTCGTCATTCTCTAGCACAGCAGCTAAGTGTTGTTCATTGCCATGAATGTACCCTCTGAAGGAGAATTGCCATCCAAGGCGTAGCGGAATTTAAAAATTTCTCCATTTACTGATCCTTACGAATGGGCATGATCAGTGATAGAATCGTTACCTCTTGTGGCGATTCAAACCTTTGGTGCAGATCTCTTGTAACGATCAAAACCTTGGATACAAATCCACGGAGCGATCATGAACGTTGAACGATGACAACGTCTCTACTCAGTCCACACGAACGGGTTCCTTCAATCTCAGTGCTAGCTGGTACGAATGAAGGCTTTGAGTGAGAGAGAGAGGGAAACGAAATTCCAAGTCTTCACTTGAGTTTGAGTTGAGTGACAATGCTTCTACCCAAGGGGTTCTGTTTATAGAACAACTTGTGTGGGCTTCAAGCTAAAAAGCCCACTTAAGTGTATTTTAGCCCATATCTTATAATATGCCCAAAATCACTTAAGTATTTGGTACCTTACCATATTTCGTAGTCCATTAAGTGCACCGTACCTTACGATGTTCCTTAGTTACTCTATCTCTCATCAATCCGTCCTTTGTGTGTGACCCTGTAGGTTTTCGCGACGTTGGCAATTATATTAAATCACGCATTTAACATAATAAAAAGTGAGCGGTATCTAGCAACACATCACTGCTACCCAAGACACGAAAATGTCATTTATCTGACAAAACCTCATGTGATAATAATTATGTGTATAATTACCCCTTTACCCTTATGTCTATATTGAACACAAGGTATAGACCGTGTCATCCTTGTACATTTCAATATTGGGCCCATAGACATTTATCCTGTTACGCAGGATGGGCAAATTCCATCTAGGTCACTCATGTCCCTCAGCATGCTTCGTGGAGTACCCATCAACTGTCTTTATGGTTATCCAGTTACGGACAATGTTCGATCAGCAACAAAGCACTCGACTCTACATCTAGGGTCCATAGTGGTTTCAGGTCGAAGAGTGGTATACACCATTATCACCATGAGAATAACTTATGACACTTTGCATAACTTTCTATATAGTATTCTCATAGCGGGTCAATCCGGTATAAATATTACTCTTAATATTCATACCTATGTTTAAGACTTGATAACTCTTTATCCATGATCCATGAGATGTGATCATCAGCCTACAAACATAATACTCTTAATGCTTTAATGTTATCCCACTTCACAATAAAGCTCGACTACGGATACTTTAAGAATAGTGTCCTTATGTTTAATGTGAACTCATGATTAAGTCATACTTGATACATTAAACGGACTAGCTATTCGATGGACTTTATTAATCAAACATAATAAAGAAAAAGCCTTTTATTAATTAATAAATAATTCGATACAAGTACCAAAAGTATTGGCCTCTAGGGCTTACACCAACACCCTCCGCTACGGAAGCTAAGTTGCACATCTTCAGACCTTTCAGTTGATGAACCTTTTTGGAACCCCAAATTGGTTCTGCCTTTGTTGCCGGAGACCTTTACCATGCGCCCCCACTTATCAACGTCACCTTTTTCCACAATCTTCTTAGCATCTTTCAATGAGGACATAGGTGCCCCAACTCTCTTTTCAGCAGCAATAGACAAGGCTTGGAACAGAGTTCCAACCTCATCCTCAACTTCAACATAAGAGAAAGATAACAGGTGGCTAACCAACAACGCCTTCTCCCCGCCAACGATCACAAGCTTTCCATTCTTCACAAATTTAAGTTTCTGATGCAAAGTGGAGGTAACAGCTCCTGCCTCATGGATCCATGGCCTTCCTAACAAGCAACTTTAGGCCGGGTGGATATCCATTACTTGAAAATTAATTTGAAAATCACTCGGACCTATCTTAACCGGAAGGGCCACTTCACCAATAACTGTTTTGCGTGAACTGTCAAAAGCTTTGACGATTACACCGATATACCTCATAGGCGCTCCTTGATATGATAGCTTTGACAGAGTTGACTTCGGCAGTACGTTCAGTGATGACCCGGTGTCAATAAGAACATTTGACAAAGCTTCCTCTTTGCAATTCATAGAAATGTGCAAAGCCAGATTATGATTTCTGCCCTCCTTACGGAGTTCTTCATCACAGAAGCTAAGATTATTGCAAGAAGTGATGTTGGCCACAAAATGATCGAATTGATCCACTATAACATCATGTTCCACAAACGCTTGCTCTAGAACTCTCTATAGTGCTTCTCTTGTGTGCTTCAGAATTCATGAGCAGAGACAACACTAAGATTTTCGAGGGGGTTTGGAGCAGCTGCTCCACCACATTAAACTCACTCCTTTTGATTAACTGAAGTACTTCATCATCATTGTTAGCCTTCAAGTCGCTAGATTCACCAGACTTACCCTTTGAAGCACCAACTGGATCTACAATAGGAACTTCCACCTTCTTTCCAACAAGGGATTCTTCCTTATCCTTTGGGAACACCGACCCAAACATTCGTCCACTACGGGTCACCTTGGTAACATCAGCAATGCTCACCACAGAGCTAGTCGTAGGTAACGGGACCTCTTGACCACCTTCTATCATTGTAGCATTATACTGATACGGCACAACTTTATCAGATGAATACGGGATTGGGCCCGCTAACCGTAAAACCAACAACAATAATGATCTATTGTTGACATTGTTATTGTTGTTGTTGTCATACTGAATTACCAATCTCTCTGGCTACTTGAAAATTGGCACTATGACATTTACATTGTCATCTACATGACGGGATTGAACAATTTGAATCATGCCTTCATCCATCAGTCGTTGGATGTCCCTTTTCACAACTTCATAACCCCTCGGGTTAATACTACAGATAACACAATTGTCATGGTCATGTTCACAATCACTCACCAAACAAATATCCTTATGCATCGGCACCAAGGATCTCCGGATAAAACGCACATCAAAAACCTTAAACTCGCAAAGACAACCTATAACGGTAAATTCATGATCATCAAGCTATGGATAAGCTAGAGATCAAATAACAAGAGTCGCCACCGCACTTTTATTGTTTCCAAGGGAAAAGGGAAAAAGTACGAACAAAACCCAAAAGTAAGAAGTTTTCAAATCAAAACTAATAAAATGTCAGAGATTATAGGTAAGGGGGTTGGTTACACAGAGGGAAGGTGTTAGCACCCAAAGTGTCCTAGGTACTCCTAGGGAGCCCTTTTTGTGTGCATATGTATTTGGTACAAAAATTATGTTTACAAACAAATAGAATGGGGGGATGAGAAAAGGATTCAATTAATTATATTTTTGTGTTTGACAAGACCTTCGGACTTGTGCCTACGTACCAACATAAAAATGAGGGATCAAAACCTCGTAGTTCGTGATACAAATTTCAGAGTGGATGCATTGCTTTTAACAAAAATTAAGTTTAAAAGGCACAAAGACCTGAAAATGGTTTGAATGAGTTAGTTTTTTTTTTTTGCTTTTCTGAGAGTTTAAGTCAAGTATAGTTAAGTTTATCTACAAATTTGATTTAAGAAAAGAACTTTGAAAATACAATGGCATAAGGCCAAAGTTTCTATCTTTTTGCAAAGTGGTCAAAGTTTAGAACAAAATAAGTTCAATCAAAGAAGATTTTGAAAAGGGAGGGAGAGATTTTGAAATTAAAGAAATGGGGAGAAGATGAAGAGACTAATCCTATGCACAAAATTAAAAGTTAAGAGTTGAAAAGATCTGACCAATGGGTAGCAATCCAATAGACAAGAATGTCAATAGAAACCCAGAATTCCCTTGGACATTCTTGGCTCATGGTAGATCATATATGCATAATATGATGAATTTTGAAGTGTCCCTTGAGAAATTAGATCAATTGGTAAGATAGCTTATTGGAGAAGTTACTCAAGATACCTAGTCAAACTAGGGTTTCCAAGGCAAATCACCGTCAAACTCTTGTAGAAAATTTGATCAATATAACATGTAGGAATCAATAGAACTCATATATGATGCTCATAACCATTCATGGTTGCGCTCTTTGTCATGAGGGTCTCAAACCCTAGATATGAACTTGGTAGATAAATGGAGATCATGCCCTACCTACAAAAGAGGTAGGCAAATGCAAAAGACATAATTTTGGTATTTTGGTTAGTAAAAATGATAATATACAAGTATGATACAATCACATAGTGCTTGGTGATCTCTCCCAAAACAAACCCAATGAAAGAGGGGTAAGGAGGATGCCAAGGTATGATCCCAATGCTAATGCTTATGATGAAATTACATGAGGGATCTTAGGGGCAAAATTGGGGTCTTACAGCTGCCCCTATTTAAGGACATTCTAACTGAGGAGGCGAAGGTTAAAATCTTCATGTCGACTCAGTAGAATGGGCTTAAATAACAACATATAGAAACAAATTTTGGTCCCTAGGAGACCTCATGATGCATATGATATGAATGCAAAAGTAAATTATTTATGAGGAAATATTGGCACAAAGGAAAAGAAATCAGAGACCGAAAGTCCACAGGAGTATAATGTATTCCGTAAGGAAAACTCACTAGGGAGACAAAGACTCAGGGGGAAAAAGGAGTTATGCACAGGCCAGGCAACGACTTAAAACTGCTGGCGAACTAGAGGAATTCCATACAAACATGGAAAAGACTCAGCCGGGGAACAACAATATCTATAGGGGACAAGAGTATACCAGGATAACACTAAAATACCTGAATCATGCAGGAAAAGCAATTTCACTAAGGAAATGCACACTCAACTCGACTGGGGAAGAAATAAACTTCGACACAGGAGGAGCAGAAATCTATTATCTACTACCTGTTACTGGGTTAGGAGATAATAAAGATCTGACAGAGAGGACATCTGTCATCGATTAGGATGAACATATTAAGGATGACTCGCTGGGAAATGCCAAGAGGGAGTATTCATTACCGGTTACTAGGTAAGAATAGCCTTGCTGGGGAAAACTGCAGAAAATAGGATTTACCACTACCACTTACTGGGTAGAAGACCAAGGATGAGAGTATCCATCATCGGTTAGGATGAACATATCAAGGATAAACTCAATAGGGAAGAAAATCCGTCATCGCTTAGGATGAACATATCAAAGATAGACTTGCCTGGGAAATGTCAAGGATGATATCCGTCATCGGTTAAGATGAAAATATCAAGGATAGACTCTATTGAGGAGAGAAAATAGGAATTACATCTATCAGTTACTGGATAGAACACCATTAAAGAGAAAATCCGTCTCCGGTTAGGGTGAAAATATCAAGGATTAACTCTGCGAAGGGGACAAAAGCAGGATTTACAACTACCGGTTAATGGGTAGAAGACCGCAAAGAGAAGGAAACCCGTCATCAGTTAGGATGAACATATCAAGGATTAACTCTCTGGGGAAAAAGAATAGAGATTACAACTACCTTTTTACTGGGTAGAATACCAAGGACGAGAATATCTCTCATCGGTTAGGATGAACATACCAAGGATAGACTCAGGCAGGGGAGAGAAATATATCCGTCACCAGTTAGGGTGAACATATCAAGGATATACTTTCTGGGGAATCATAAAAAATGAATCCACTGGGGACTCCACCGCTGGGAAAACAGGGGTACTTATGTCGGGTATTGGGCAAGAAGTAACAAACTGCAAACTAAGAAGAATATTACCAGCTACTGGGTAATAATCTCTTAGGAGACTCAAAGCATCTATCTAGGTAAGAGCTAGAAAGAAACAATCAATTAAGACTCAACCCAACAAGGACATAACTCAAGAGGAGTGGTTCCATCCAGATAAACAACAGGGGAGGAAACTGAAGTGATAATCATCCACGAGGAACAACTCAGTGGGGAAGAGGGGAAAGGTTAAAGTCTTTCTGCCTAAAGGGCTGACACTCTACAATTGAGGGAGGACAGACACCGAACTAGTATGGGGATAAAGTAGCGCCATACAAAGAATGAGAATCTCAAATCGACAAATCAAACAAATATAATGGTTCCAATATGCAATTATAAAATTATATGAATGTATATGTATATATATGTATATGATGATTATGCTGACAAAACGATCACAAAGGATACAAAGGTGTCGCAAAGAATTTGAATTATCGGTACAATCCTCGGTCAATCTACAAAATGAGGGAGACAAAAGACTGGAGAACAGAGAAATCAACAAACCAAAAGCTCAAATCTAGCCGAGGGAGGAGATTTACTGAGGAGAGTCGAGGTTATCGAGTCTGCAGGGAATTTTAGACAACCATACAGAAGATAAACACAGATAGCTGCTCAGAAACCAGGAGGAAACTCTGACTGGGAGCGAGTCGGATGGCGACTGGTGGGGAAACCAATGCGATCTACTAGGGAAAACATCTTACTCTACTGAAGATCAACCCCGCTGAAGAAAACGTGAACTCCGTTGGGAAAATACAGAAACACTATCGGGGAATAACACGCCACAAGGTACTGAATCAACCAACTTAGCTGGGGAAAAGAATCGGAACTCCGCTAGGGAAAAAACACTTTGCAGGGGAACCGAATCAACACAAACAACTAGGGATACCCAAAGGGTTAACTGCTTGGGGGAACCTCTAATGCTTAGCACTTAAGGAGTTGCTGCTCTTTGAAGTACTGTTGATACTTCCTTTTAATTTTCTTTGAAAATTTCTTGTTTTTATATGTTTTAAGAAAAAAAGATTTTGATTAAAAATTTTAAATTTCCAAAATGATCATAATAAAATTTAAACTATTGCTGAAGTAAATAAGAGTAGAAACAATTTGACAAAAGCTCAACTTTATTTAATAGGATGGTAGTCTGTAAATGACAAGACTCCATAGATTTTTACAAAGTTGAAAATGGTAATTTACATGGAAAAGGGTTACATTGAATACAAATGATCCTTAATCCTTCTACCAACTCTTGTTATCCAATGTGCTCTTGACCGCTGCTGGGATGATGAATCGACGTCACCCTTGTGCTCAACTAAGGCCTTTCCGATACTGGACGATCAGTAGACTACAGTTACTTGCCATAATCCCTAATTTTTGCATAATTTGCCCCAAGGTGGGGTACTCAACTTCAGGAAAAAAATTCTGTTTTTATGTCTCTAATTTTTGCCTGGATCGCCCTTTCGGATTTTCAATCCACCGAGACGCTCATTTTTGCCTAAGTCACCCTTTCGGGTTTTCAACTTAGCGAGTTGTTCTTTTCTTTTTTAGGCGAAGTATTTCTTGACTGCATCTGCGTTCATAGGACGAGTGAACTCTTCACCATCCATAGTTGTAAGAATCAAAGCACCGCCTAAAAAGGCTCTTTTAACAACATATGGGCCTTCATAGTTAGGAGTCCATTTTCCCCTAGAATTTGGTTTAAATGACAAGATCTTCTTGAGCACAAGGTCACCTTCTCTGAACACACGAGCTCTGACCTTCTTATCAAAAGCTTTCTTCATTCTCTGCTGATATAACTGACCATGACACATGGAAGTAATTCGCTTCTCTTCGATCAAATTCAATTGGTTAAACCTAGTCTGACACCATTCAGCCTCAGTCAACTTGGCTTCCATGAGCACGCATAATGAAGGAATCTCAACCTCTACAGGGAGCACTACTTTCATACCATGTACAAGAGAGAAAGGGGTTTCCCCTGTTGAAGTGCAGACAGATGTATGATACCCATGCAAAGCAAACGGGAGCATCTCATGCCAATCCTTATACTTGACAACCATCTTCTGAATAATCTTATTAAGGTTCTTATTCGCACCTTCAACAGCCCCATTCATCTTGGGTCTGTAGGGAGAAGAATTATGATGTGAAATTTTAAAATCTTTGCAAAGAGCTTCCACCATATTGTTATTCAAGTTCGATCCATTATCAATAATGATCTTACTTGGCACACCATATCGGTATATGATCTGATTCTTGATAAACCTTACAATGACTTGCTTGGTCACATTTGCATACGATGTTGCTTCAACCCATTTTGTGAAGTAGTTAATTGCCACCAGAATGAAACAATGTTCATTCGAAGCTCTAGGCTCAATCATCCCAATCATATCAATTCCCCACATGGAGAAGGGCCATGGGGAAGAAATAACATTCAATAGTGTTGGAGGAACATGAATCTTATCAGCATATATTTGACACTTGTGGAACTTCTTCACAAACTTGCAACAGTCAGATTCCATTGTCAGCCAATAGTAACCTACTCGCAACATCTTCTTTGCCATTACGTGTCCACTGGAATGAGTACCAAAGGAACCTTCATGCACTTCAGTCATCAACAAGTTTGCTTCGTGTCTATCCACGCATCTGAGCAAAACCATGTCGAAGTTTCTCTTGTACAGTATATCACTATTCAAGTAGAAATTACTGGATAATCTTCTCAAAGTCTTCTTATTCTTAAAAGATGCCCCAAGCGGGTAAATCTGACTTTGGAGGAAACATTTGATGTCGTAATACCACGGTTCTCGTCTTTGATCTCTTCAACAACAAACACATAAGTTGGCCTATCAAGACGCATCATAGACAAGTTGGGAACTTCATTCCAATACTTCACTACAATCATTGACGCCAACGTTGCAAGAGCATCTGCCATAGTTCCTCCACCCTTAGAATTCCTTAGGTGCAAAGAGAAATACATATCACCCCCAACAAAGTAGGCACATGATTCTCAATCAAGAAAGTCTAATGGCGTTAACATCAACAAAACCATCACTGTTAGGGAACAAAGCTAATCCATAGATGAGCAATACAAAGATAGCTTCAAAAGCATCCACACTACCAGCTTGAGCAAAAGACGTAGCTTCCTTGATGAGGAAATCAGATGGAAACCCAAATAGTCCTCCTTTCTTCACCCAATGAGCCTATATCTCAGACTTCTTCAAGTGAAGAGCTTCAGCAATAATATTAGATCGGGGAATCTCCTCCAATCCACTAAAAGGTACTCTACTAGAAACAGTTATCCCCAAGAGACGAGAATACTCCTCCAAGGTAGGCACAAGCTGAAAATCTGGGAAAGTGAAACAACGGTAGAGAGGATCATAGAACTGCACTAGCACACTCAAAAGTCCTTCAACCACATCAGCAGACAAGATGGACAAAAGCTTCCCATGGCGTTGTTTGAATTCCAAGGAATCTAATACAAAAGATGCTAGCTTCTTTAACTCTTTCAAGTCCGGACATCTGAAACTGTACTTCTTAGTGTTCCTTCGTCCACAATCCATTGTCTGAAAATATTTACAAATAATACCTCAGTTCCTTGAAATTTTCGTGTGATGAATGTTATGATGCGCATGAATGCATGAATGCCACAATCACAAATAAGGGATCACGCACAAGGAAAACAAAGGTCAAGGGATGAATCAAGTCATTGCCAAGGTCAATCATCCATTTTGGTGGATTATGGTTTACACCTTATCAACACCCAGGTTCCATTGATATTGACAAGACTTGATTGGATCAACCAATAATCAAGGGTTTGTTGTAAGTCACAGGCATGGAGTCTGGGTAAGAACCATCCCAAAGGAGTGAACTAAGGATAAAAACATGTAGATCATGTTCTAAAAAGTTCCCAGAGTCTTAATTCCATCTATCGGATATTGCAGGTTAAGATGACTGACTCATCGACCCATAATATTCTCAAGAGAAACTCGTCAGAGTTTAGTATCACGTAACAACTGTTATCAAGTCTACACTTGAACAGTCTCCGCACTACGTCCTAAATAGGCCAAGAGGGGGTAAATGTTCTACGGTCCTTAGCTTCTCGGACCCAAATTAGAGATAGCAATGCCTAACCACAAATACTTGTGTGACATTTCCAAATCCAAAAGAGTCTCCACTGAGCATATGGATCTCAAGCCAACTTGTTAAGAACTACTCCGCACAAGTCGAACATGACTACCATCCTCTTATCTTAATTGCACTCAAGTTCGGGTTAGAACTTATCTCACCACTCAGAGATCACCAAGCACAACAAGCAGATTATATCACACATACATATATACAAACATCACATATATACAAATATATACACACAAAAAGTAGGCTAAACCCACTGGAGACTACTCCCTAGTGGAGTCGCCACTTAATTTCTGTAGCGGTAAATTCATGATCATCAAGCTATGGATAAGCTAGAGATCAAATAACAAGAGTCGCCACCGCGCTTTTATTATTTCCAAAGGAAAAGGGAAAAAGTACGAACAAAACCCAAAAGTAAGAAGTTTTCAAATCAAAACTAATAAAATGTCAGAGATTACGGGTAAGGGGTTGGTTACACAGAGGGAAGGTGTTAGCACCCAAAGTGTCCTAGGTACTCCTAGGGAGCCCTTTTTGTGTGCATATGTATTTGGTACAAAAATGATGTTTACAAACAAATAGAATGGGGGGATGAGAAAAGGATTAAATTAATTATATTTTTGTGTTTGACAAGACCTTCGGACTTGTGCCTACGTACCAACATAAAAGTGAGGGATCAAAACCTCGTAGTTCGTGAAACAAATTTCAAAGTGGATGCATTGCTTTTAACAAAAATTAAGTTTGAAAGGCACAAAGACCTAAAAATGGTTCGAATGAGTTAGTTTTTTTTGTCTTTTCTGAGAGTTTAAGTCAAGTATAGTTAAGTTTATCTACAAATTTGATTTAAGAAAAGAAGTTTGAAAATGCAATGGCATAAGGCCAAAGTTTCTATCTTTTTGCAAAGTGGTCAAAGTTTAGAACGAAATAAGTTCAATCAAGGAAGATTTTGAAAAGGGAGGGAAAGATTTTGAAATTAAAGAAATGGGGAGAAGATGAAGAGACTAATCCTATGTACAAAATTAAAAGTTAAGAGTTGAAAAGATCTGACCAATGGGTAGCAATCCAATACACAAGAATGTCAATAGAAACCCAGAATTCCCTTGGACATTCTTGGATCATGGTAGATCATACATGCATAAGATGATGAATTTTGAAGTGTCCCTTGAGAAATTTGATCAATTGGTAAGATAGCTTGTTGGAGGAGTTACTCAAGATACCCAGTCAAACTAGGGTTTCCAAGGCAAATCACCCTCAAACTCTGGAAGAAAATTTGATCAATATAACATGTAGGAATCAATGGAACTCATATATGATGCTCATAACCATTCATGGTTGTGCTCTTTGTCATGAGGGTCTCAAACCCTATATATGAACTTGATAGATCAATGGAGATCATGCCCTACCTACAAAAGAGGTAGGAAAATGCAAAAGACATATTTTTGGTATTTTGGTTAGTAAAAATAATAATATACAAGTATGATACAATCACATAGTGCTTGGTGATCTATCCCAAAACAAACCCAATGAAAGAGAGGTAAGGAGGATGCCAAGGTATGATCCAAATGCTAATGCTTATGATGAAATTGCATGAGGGATCTTAGGGTCAAAATTGGGGTCTTACACAAGCATCCACCATATTCACAGAAGAGTTCCCATGTGTGGGTAATGGATTTGCTTTCACATTCGGTGTACGATCTTTGAAGGACACCATTCCACTCTTCATCAGCTTTTGGACTTCATATTTGAGCGGATAACAGTTCTCTATATCATGTTTGGGTGCTCCTTGATGAAAAGCACAATGAAGCTCAGGCTTATACCACCATGGAAGTGGTTTTGGAATTTGCGGCGGGTTCCTCGGTTGGATTAGGTTCTTGAGAACCAAAGAGGGATACAATTTTGCATAAGACATAGGAATCGGGTTGAAAGAGACCTTCTTCCTCTCGAAGTTTTGTTGATGATGGTTGTTGTTGGTATTGCTGTTGTTGTAGGTGTTTGCTCGTTGTTATGGTTGTTATTGTTGAACTGTTGTTGATTGTTGATTAGAAAACACAGGGATAACTGAAGATACTTGATGATGATTTTGACGGGATGGTTGATTCCTTCTGATCTAAGGCCTCCTTTGCCTACCACTTGAAATTGAATTCGCTTCATTGTCCTTTTTCTTCCCAAAATTGCTACCATACCTCTTACTTGACGATGCTTCATCTTTCGACAAACGTCCCTCTCAGACTCCTTCCTCAAGCCGCATTCCCATGTTTACCATTTCGGTAAAGTCACTGGGGGCACTAGCAATCATTCGTTCATAATAAAATGAACTCAGAGTTTTCAGAAAGATCTTTGTCATCTCTTTTTCCTCCAAGGAAGGAGTGATATGAGCAGCCAATTCTCTTCATCTCTGCACATACTCTTTAAACGTCTCCTTTTCTCTCTGAGACATAGACCTCAGCTGGTCCCTATCAGGCGCCATATCCACGTTGTATTTATATTGCTTGACAAAAGCCTCTCCCAAGTCATTGAAAGTGTGAATGCTTGCACTATCCAACCCCATATACCATCTGAGCGCATCACCGGTTATACTGTCTTGGAAGTAATGAATCAGCAGTTGATCATTGTCAGTCTGAGTAGACATCCTGCGAGCATACATCACTAGATGACTGAGTTGACAAGTGTTCCCATTATACTTTTCAAAGTCAGGTACTTTGAACTTTATCGGGATCTTGACATTGGGCACTAAACACAACATAGCAGCACTCTTTCCAAATAAGTCCTTACCTCTTAGCGTCTTCAATTCATTGCACAACTCAAGAAACTGATCTTTCATTTTGTCCATTTTCTCGTAAACACCCGGACCCTCAGACGGCTCAGAGTGATAAATGGTGTCCTCTACACGAGGTAAGGTGTACACAACGGGAGGTGACACAGACATGACCGGGCTAGATGCTGGCATGGAAGCAAAAGTAGGCGTAAAGCCTTCAGGCATGAAGTTGGACTGCATTCCCCACGGGAATCCGGCAGGCATAGTGGGCACAAAATGACCGATAGCAGCAGGCACTGGAGAAGATTGACTATGAGCAGCAAGAACTGACTCCATCATGGCAGTCAGGCGGGCAATCTCGTCCTTCAGCTCACTGTTCTCTTGCTCTAGATGCTCCATAATTTTGAGATGATTGGCGCGGGTGTTGTACCGATGAGTTAGCTTGGGTAAAGCACGGAAGAAACACCAATGAGACATCTAGCGAAAGAGAAACCTGCTTATGCAAATGATGCATGAAATGCAATGCTTGTTTATTTATATTTGTTTTCAAGGAACTTACTATATCATTTGCAAATATATATATATATATATATATATATATATATATATATATATATATATATATATATATATATATATATATATATATATATATATATATATATATATATATATATATATATATATATATATATATATATATATCAACAATTTGCAATAATTTTTTATATGACCAAAACTCTCTTTTCATTTATATAACTGGAATGATTAGACTGAGTACAATTTCAGAAACCAAATGGAAAAATACAAGAGAAAGGAGACTAGTCATCCTAAGGATCCCTAACAACAATGTTAGAAGACCTAGATGAAGGCGCGTACTTCCTTCAAATGCGACGGATCTCGATCTCAAAAGAAGCCTTCATCTGAGTCTTCTCTAGGACAAGTTGATCAACAATCTTCTTCCAAGCAACGGAAGGCTGAGGCATGCTAGAAGATGAAACCTCTGGCTTTATGTGTCTCTTCGTCACTCGGTCTTCAAGTAGCTCAATAAGTGCATCTTTGTCCTTAGACTCCAACTGCAACTCTTCATGCTTCTTGCTTAAAGCGCAGAAATGCTCTTCCCACATATCCTTCTCTTGCTTCATCTTGGCGAGCGCGTCTTCCAACTCCTCTACATCTTGGTTAGGGAGAGTTAATGGCTCAACCACAACCATGGACATAGGTCTTTCACAAGGATAAGGCATATTCAACTCCAAAGCTCTCTTCTTCACCTAAAGAGTGTAAGCTTCCAAACCTACACAATTGCGCGGACCAAATTCGGATCTTCCTTTCCTATGCACATTATGCCAAGAATGCACAATCTTCTGCTTCAAATGTTGGGGATCTTTACCCTCTTGATAAAAAAGACCTTCTAACAACGTGTTATTAGGTTTATCTCTCAAGGGGAACCCAAGTTGACGACGAGCCAAAGTAGGATTTTAGTTAATTCCTCCTTGTGCACCAATGAGAGGCACATTAGAGAATTCACCACAACTATCAATAATCTCCAAACTGCTCAAAGACGGATCATACCAAACGATATTATCATTAGTGAGAGACATAAGTCTCTGAGACCACCGTAGACATTGTTTGTTCTCCACAAAAGCAGGTGTTTGAGGCAAGTGCGAAATAAACCACTTGTACAAGAGAGGAATGCAACAGACAATAGTTCCACCACCCTTAGAATTCCTTAGATGCAAAGAGAAATACATGGCACCCAACAGAGTAGGCACAAGATTCCCAATCAAGAAAAGTCTAATGGCGTTAACATCAACAAAACCGTCAATGTTAGGGAACAAAGTTAATCCATAAATGAGCAACACAAAGATAGCTTCAAAAGCATCCACACTACCGGCTTGAGCAAAAGCAGTAGCTTCCTTGATGAGGAAATCAGATGGCAACCCAAACTGTAAGTTGTAAATGCGCCTAAGAGGGGGGGGGGGGGTGAATTAGGTGGTTAAAAATTCTTCGATCTTGTTTCCGGTTTTTGGTTATTTTTCGTTTAAGTGCGGAAAAATAAATTGCGGAAAGTAAAAAGACACCGGAATTTATAGTGGTTCCCTTCACAATCCGAAGGTACATCCACTCCCCTTTCGACTCGAAAGAGATTTCACTATAGTTAGAATTATTGTACAGCCTACTCACACCAATGGTGATGCTTACTATCTAACCTATAGGTAATCAAGTGTGTGAAGAACAATCCTCTTCAACACAAACCCTTGTGTCCAACAATCCTGGATCACAAGTCAAACAGAAATAAATCTTCTTTGATGATTTGAATAAAGTGTAGTACTATCAATCTTCTCTTGATTGATCTTCTCCTTATGTAACAATCACTTTAATAATGTACAAGCAATTGTTCAAGTGTATGATGAAACTTAGATGAATAATATATGAAAGTTTGATGCACAAGTTTCACACTTTTGAAAGTTTTATGAACACTTTGTGAAAAAGAATATTTTATGTAAATGATTGTTTTTGAAGTTTTATGCAAAGGAGGTATGTTTGAAATTCTGACATTATGATGTTTATATATTGCTAAAACATCTCTACAAAAAGGTACCAATGATGAGGGGATTCCATAATTCATTTGAGAAACGTTTTAGACACAAAGACATGAAAAGTTGCCTATTTTTAAAAGTAAAATACTGCTTCAAAACGGTGCAAATTACGGCGGTTCAAAATGCCATAATTTACCAACAACTGCATGTTTAAAATTAACACACCTCAACATGCAAAAAAAATATTCAAAAATAAAACGGTGCAAATTACGGCGGTTCAAAACGCCATAATTTACCAACAACTGCATGTTAAAAGAAATTGAAAAATATTCAAATTCCAACTGGTTAATCGATTAACCAAAGTGTTAACCGATTAACACTGTTAAAAATTTAAAAACAATTCTTTAAAAGCATGAAACTCATGGCATATATTTTCTAACACCCTTAAACTTATATAGCATGCATGAGACACTTTTGAACACTTGCATAAACATTATCAAGAGATGAATGTTATACCTTTGATCAATCCAAGATAAATCTTCAAGACTTTAAATAATATGAAATCTTGTTCTCGCTTCAATGTCTTGATCCATTTCCTTTTTGAGCATGCATAACATCTTGAATGAATAATGTTGTCTTCATCAAAACCATTTAGAGGCTTGCCTTCACACAAACAATCCTCCTTTCTTCACCCAATGAGCCTTTATCTCAGACTTCTTCAAGTGAAGAGCTTTAGCAATAAGATTAGATCAGGGAATCTCCTCCAATCCACTAAAAGATACTGTACTCGAAACAAGTATCCCCAAAAGATGAGAATACTCCTCAAAGGTTGGCACAAGCTGATAATCTAGGAAAGTGAAACAACGGTAGAATGGATCATAGAACTGCACTAGCACACTCAAAAGTCCTTCAACCACATCAGTAGATAAGATGGATAGAAGCTTCCCATGACGTTGTTTGAAGTCCAAGGGATCTAATACAAAATATTCTAGCTTTCTTAACTCTTTTAAGTCCGGACATTTGAAACTGTACTTCTTAGTGTTCCTTCGTCCACAATCCATGGTTTGAAAATATTTGCAAATAATACCTCAGTTCCTTGAAATTTTCGTGTGATGAATGTTTTGATGTGCATGAATGCATGAATGCAACAATCACAAATAAGGGATCACACACAAGGAAAACAAACAAATGTCAAGGGATGAATCAAACCATTGTCAAGATCAATCATCCATTTTGGTGGATTATGGTTTACACCTTATCAACATCCAAGTTCCATTGATATTGATAAGATTTGGTTGGATTAACCAAGAATCAAGGGTTTGTTATAAGTCACGAGCATGGAGTATGGGTAAGAACCATCCCAAAGGAGTGAACTAAGGATAAAAACCTATAGATCATGTTCTAAAAAGTTCCCAGAGTCGCCACCGCGCTTTTATTGTTTCCTAGGGAAAAGGGAAAAAGTACGAACAAAACCCAAAATTAAGAAGTTCTCAAATCAAAACTAATAAAATGTCAGAGATTACAGGTAAGGGGGTTGGTTACACATAGGGATGGTGTTAGCACCCAAAGTATCCTAGGTACTCCTAGGGAGCCCTTTTTGTGTGCATATGTATTTGGTACAAAATGATGTTTACACACAAATAGAATGGGAGGTGAGAAAATAATTCATTAATTACATTTTTTGTGTTTGACAAGTCCTTCGGACTTGTGCCTACATACCAACATAAAAATGAGGGATCAAAACCTCGTAGTTCGTGATACAAATTTCAAAGTGGATACATTGCTTTTATAAAAAATTTAGTTTGAAAGGCACCAAGGCCTAAAATGGTTTGAATGAGTTAGTTCTTTTTTGGATTTTGAAAGTTTAGGTCAAGTATAGTTAAGTCTATTTACAAGTTTAATTAAGAAAAGAAGTTTAAAAATGCAATGGCATAAGGCCAAAGTTTCTAGTTTGCAAAGTGGTCAAAATTTAGAAAAAATAACAAGTTCAAACAAAGAAGTTTTTTTTAAAAGGAGGGAGATTTTGAAATTAAAGAGATGGGGATGAGATGAAGAGACTAATCCTATGCTCAAAATTAAAAGTTAAGAGGTTAAAAGTTCTTACTGATGGGTAGCAATCCAATAGGTAAGAATGCCATATAGAAACCCCAAATTCCCTTGGATATTAGAATCAAGCAACAAAAAATGCATACAATATTAACTTGAACAGCAAGGCATCAAATAAATATAGCCACATCCAAGCTTTAATCACTCCATGATCTTCTTCAAATTTGCCCATGTAACAGATGAATTCCACAATGCCATAAGTCACAGGCTCAAAATAACAGCTTCACAATGATCATGTTGCAGATGAACTCAAAGGGATCTTGAATGATGTATCAGATGAAGTTTCAAATTGCAATCACTTGGTTTCACAAAAGTTGGCATTGGCCAAGTCCTTTAGCATAGGGAAGTTGCCTAAATTCTAAGTCCAATTTGTCCAAGATCAAGCCAACAGTCCACACAAAAGTTTTTTAGGGTTTTTGTTGTTATTATGTACATTAATGGTCAAATACCACAAAAACAAGCAATGTATACACAAACAAGATATATCACACAATATGATCCAAATGGACAAAGTGAAAATTGCATTAACATAAACAATTAGAATGGTATGAATAATGGAAAATGAATAAAAACTAAAATCAAATGACATTAAAGTAAATGGCTTGAAATTAAAAGTTAGTTGTTAATGAGTTAGAAGTTAGTATTATTTTGCTTTTGCTTTTCATTTTTAAGTCATTCTTTGGAGAACACTCAACCCACTTATCACAAGCATGGATCCTTGAGCCAATACATCTTCCAAAGGAAGCAAAAAAGGCTAAGTTTCCACACAATACCATGAAAGAGGGGAGACTTACAATCTCACTAACTAGAATGTTATGCCTTTTGAGTCACAAATTTAGCACTATGTTAAGCAATCGTAATTGGACTTATGTAGAAGTCATAACTATTTGAGGCCGGGCAATAGAATTTTGGTGTTCATGTATGTTAGAGACATAATATAATGGACTATGCTCATGAAACATACCACACACAAAATGAATATGCAAAAGAGGTGGCCTAATCTCATCCATACTTATGTTGATTTTTCAATCAACTAGCCTTCGGACTTTGAGATATCATAGGCCAAATGAGATGAATGCATAAAGAATGGGAATGAGATGAAGAGGGGGGGGGGGGGAATGAATCAAAACTCAAATTGGTCAAAGGAGGACTTTTACCAAATTAATATCATCCATTCATTTTGGGAGATGGAGTCTACATTCCATCAATCCCCTAAATCCAATGATATTAACTTGACAAAGTCAAATCATCCTTGACCAAGGCCCGACAACAAGATTCAAACTCAAACAAGTCATCATAATTAATTGGCATTTATTCAAATTAAAAAGACTAAAATAATACATTTAAATTAAATATGGTTTGTCAAATTCCTAAAACCTCATCAAAACACCAAATAAATGACATGAGATTTATCATAGGTCAAACAAGGTATAAGGACCTTGGAGAAAAAATTTCAGAATTTTTAAAGACTTAAAAGTATTTTTAAACAATTAAAAATAATCAAAAAATCAATTAAATCATGAAAAATATTAATAATGATCCAAAAAAAAAATTAATTCAAAATATGAAAGAGGAAATTTTTTGAAATTTTTTGGTGAAACTCTCATATTTTTTGGATCAATATTAAAATCAATATGAATTAATGAAAATAAAAGGATTAAAATAAAAAATCAGAAAATAGCAAAAAACGTGGACCACTTGATCTGCCTCATTAATTGAGGTGGCAAATCAAGTGATGGAGAACACACGTTCCATGGTACACGCTGTCGCATCTCGAAAAATACGATTCCTCGCGATGGTCGCGGAAAAATTTAGTTCGAACAGAGTCGCCACCGAACTTTATTTACTCCAATGAAGGAATAGGAAAATATCGATAAAACCTTTTTAAAAAAAATAGAATAATGGTCGTCGCAACCATATTCGGGTTCGGGAGTCGATTACGCAAGGGGAAGGTATTAGCACCCCTCACGTCCGTTGTACTCAACGGGAACCTTTTAGTCCAATTTGCTATTTGAATGTTAGTTAACTGTTATTTGCTTTCTTAGGGTAATTAGAATTGATGATAGATATGGGTGAAGACCTCAGGAGGGGGAAATGGGAGGTTTTTTATTAGTGTGCTCGCGAAGATACAGCAATCTTCTGCCTACGTATCCTTATGGTGCAATAAGGAAATCAGAGCATTCGTAGTTCAGGAAACTACGGTTTTTTTGTTGGTGTCTTTTAATGAACGACTGTGTAGGTCGGCGTTCTAAAGGCTAAACGCTGGCTTGTCTACTCTCGGGGGAGGCTTAAGCACTGGTTTGTTGTGCGCATTAGAAAGGATTAACAGTGTTCTTTTGAAGGAGTTTTAGTCACGCGGGGGTGACAAGTTGAATTGATGTGTTTGGGTTTTGATTGGTTTCGATCGCTCGGGGGCGAGAAGTTAGGTTTGATTTGTTTTTGAAATGTTTTTTTGGAGAACGACGAAAGACTGAGCAATGTGGTGTTCACCAATCGTCCAATTCTTTCGAGGAGTAATAAGGCGTCCGCCTTTTATTCCTTTTTCATTCAGATTATTTTGAAAGTTTGTTTATGGATGTTGAATATGCACGGTAGTGAGGCGTACGCCTCCTACCTGCTTATTCAAGAAATAATGAGGCGTACGCCACCTATTCCCTTATCCAAGTTTATTTAACGTGTTTTAGTCGGAAGTCGATAATTTGTGCAATATGGCGTACGCCAATTATCCAAATAATCGAGAGACTGTGAGGCGTACGCCTCCCATCTTTTATCATCCGAGGTTTAAATTGTAAAAGATATGTTTGGATATCGGATTGGTAGGTTTTGATCGAAAGATGATTTGAGTTTATTCGATTGTAGTTTTGAATTGATGACGAAGACTCGAGCAATGTGGCGTACGCCAATTATTCGAATAATCGAAAGATAGTGAGGCGTACGCCTCCTATCCTCTTTTCATCTGAAATATGGAATTAAAAGGATGTTTTAGAAATTATATTAATTTGGAAGAGTGATTTGAATTTGTATGATTATTAGGGTTTTAATTGAATGACGAAGATTCGAGCAATGTGGCGTACGCCAATTATTCGTATAATCGAGAGATAATGAAGCGGATGCTCACTATTCTCCTTTTCATTCAAAGATTTAAAAGGATTTGGAATTTGTAGAAATGATTTGAAATATTATGATTTGAAGTGTTATGGTTTGAATGATTTGAATTATATTTGATTTTGAAAAGTGATTTGAAATTGTGTGGTTTAAGATTTAATCGGGTGACAAGAACTCGCGCAATATGGCGTACGCCAATTATTCGAGTAATTGAGAAATAGTGAAGCGTACGCTTACTATCTCCTTTTCATCCCAAATTTATGTTTGAAATTGAATGGTTTGAAAAAATGATTTGAATTTGTGTTGATTGAATAAATGAATTTTATTTAGTGTATTATTTCATCTACTCGATTAATCAATAACCAAGTAGGTTTCATTGTAAGGAAGCCTAAGAGTAAGCTATGTGAGGTTGATGGCGATGCTAAGAGCAATCGACTTACAAGGGTGTTTGAAAGTGGGCTCGATGTTTAAATCGAGAATTGTATGATTTGTGCTTTTTGAAATTGGTTTGTATTGTTGATGAATTGAAATTGAATAAAAAATGTTTATGAAATAATGATGACATGAAATAGCTTATTTTTTGTTTTATTTAAAATAATTATTGCTTCCAAAGGTGAAAGAAATTAATCAAAGTTAATTATTTAAAATTCAGTTAACCTACCTAAAAATATTATCGAACTTGTTTTCTAAACCAAATATTCAAGATAATGAAAATTGATCATTAAAACTAACTAATTTAGGCAAAAGTATGATTAATTAAGTTATTTAAAATTTTCTTTGAGATAAATAAATCACCATGTGCTTGCAAAAAAGGAAAATCGGTTTGTGCGGAAATGACAATGGGATTAATGCCATGCGCAAAAATCGGTTAGTTCGATTAATGTAATGCAACTTGGACGGCGTAAAGACATGAGATGGTCAAATCCGCATAAGAATTCGATTTAATTGCAGTGGAATTCGAACCGCCATTCAACATCATTTTCATAAAATTAAAATAAATACAGCTTAGAACTATCTATATGAGGTACAGATTATTCACAAAAATAATAAATCAAACATAGAGTGCACATAAGAACAACAAACTCAACGAATGAAATAGATTCCAACAACCACACATCCTCTGCTCCAGATTCATTTTTATCAAATCATGAAAAATATAATATGTAAATGACTTCTCTAAGGCTTTTCAAAATGGCTCTTAATTTATTGTTCACAAAAACTCTCCAAACGGGTCCAGAAAGTATAAGTAATTGCAACAACATTGAAAACCTTTATCAAATCGCTATGAAAGTACTTCCTGTAAATATAACCTGAATCACCTACAACACTTGGCTTGAAAATGCAGCAATAAACAAAATATCTACTTCATCCTAACAGCAATACAACCCTCCTGAGGTTTTAAGTAAAACAGCCCTGAGTCTCAACACTTATCCTCACCATATTCACAACAAATGCAACTCGAAACTTATCAGCACTATATTTTGCAAAGTAAATTAAGGACACGCAGCGAAACATTCATCGACACAGCAAATGCAACATGATATCAGCAATACACAATGCACTATCAGAGTAGTTCAAAATCAAACTTAAAGCCTAAACTCGAAATTAAGGGGTTACCGATGCCGAACTGATTACCGTAACTATCGCTGGAGTGCCTCTAACTTTTCTTCGACGCTTTATTTCTCAGCAATTCCGTCGATCTGAAAATCCGGTGGTGGTGGACAACGCGGTTGAGCGATGTGTGTCGGCTTTGCACGGCGATGTTGTGATTACTCCGACTTTGTTTTACTGATTTTGTTTTGTTTCGCATTGATACACTTTGTTGTTTATACTGCGTTATGTTAGCATTATGCTTTGATTTCGGCTGGTTTACACGATTCAAAATCCGCTATTTATTTATGCGTGTTTAAGTTGTGGTGGAGTTTTATTTGTAGCTTCCATATGTCACGATTTCGGACTTAATTCGGTTTCGATTGCATTTGTGAATTTTCAATTTTCAGCTTTATGATTATTCAAAATAGTGATGATTGTAAAGCTATGAAGATAAGTTTGCTCTGTTGATTGCATACCTCCTGATTTCGGTTATGGAATTTTGGGTTTGTTTATGTTTTGGTGCCGGGAAAACGGTTTTGTTTTTGTATGAATTCTGGACGCATCATGAGCCAAGGGTGGGGATTGGGTGTGTTGTATTACGAGTAACCTGTTTATTGTTGCCTTCTCATTTTGCTTTTCATAGAAATATTTGAAAATGCTTGGATTTGGTTTGGAATAGTTGAAATGTATGTAACGTTTCTTGCTGTAATTTTTACAGTAAGTTGGTTTTAGTGGCAATGTAGTATAACCATGCATAAATACATTAAACTGTAATTTTCTCTTTGAACTTAATTAATCGATTAAAATCTTTAATTAGTTTAATTTCTATTAATCAATTTTAATTAACTTAATTATTTAATTTCATTAAATAATTTTGATAATTAATTTTAATTAATTTAATTAATCAATTTAATAAATTTAAATAAATTAATTTTGTTTCAAAAAAGAAATGGGTTAATTTTTTCCAATCACAAACTTCAAATTATTTCAAGTTAAATTACTTCACAAATCATCTTTTCATTATCACTTTCAATTTTACTTCAAAATCATACAAACCAATTTCAAAAATCACATCATACAATTTTCGATTCAAAATCGAGCCCATTTTAAAACACCCTTGTAAGTCGATTGCTCTTAGCATCGCCATCAACCTCACATAGCTTACTCTTGGGCTTCCTTACAATGAAACCTACTTGGTTATTGATTAACCAAGTAGATGAAATAATACACTAAATAAACTCATTTCCTTTATAAGCACAAATTCAAATCATTTTTCCAATCAACTCAATTTCCAAAGTTTTTCTCTTTCAAATATAAATTTGGGATGAAAAGGAGATAAGAGGTGTACACCTTACTATTTCTCAATTACTCGAATAATTGGCGTACGCCATATTGCGCGAGTTCTTGTCATTCGATTAAATCTTAAATCACACAACTTCAAATCACTTTTTAAAATCAAATATAATTTCCAAATTCAAATTATTCAAATCACTTTTCAAACTATTCAATTTCAAAATAATTTTTCTTTTAAACATAAACTTGGGTTGAAAAGGAGATAGGAAGCGTACGCTTCACTATTTCTCAAGCACTTGAATAATTGGCGTACGCCATATTGCGCAAGTTTTTGTCGCCCGATTGAACCTTAAATCATAACAATTCCAAATCATAATATTTCAAATCATTTCTACAAATCCCAAATCCTTTTTATTCTACATTTCAGATGAAAAGAGGATAGGAGGCGTACGCCTCACTATCTTTCGATTATACGAATAATTGGCGTACGCCATATTGCTCGGATTTTCGTCATTCAAATAAAACCCTAATAATCATACAAGTCCAAATCACATCTTCTAAATCAAATACAAATCCTAAACCCTTTTAATTCCATATTTCAGATGAAAAGAGGATAGGAGGCGTACGCCTCACTATCTTTCGATCATTCGAATAATTGGCGTACGCCACATTGCTCGAATCTTCGTCATCAATTCAAAACCACAATCGAATAAACTCAAATCATCTTTCGATCAAAACAAATCAAATACGACATCCAAACATATTTTTTACAATTTAAACTTCGGATGATAAAAGAATGAGAGGCGTACGCCTCGCCATCTCTCGATTATTTGAATAATTGGCGAACGCCATATTGCACAAATTATCGACTTCCGACTAAAACACGTTAAATAAACTTGGATAAGGGAATAGGAGGCGTACGCCTCATTATTCTTTGAATAAGCAAGTAGGGGGCGTACGCCTCACTACCGTGCATATTCAACATCCACAAACAAACTTTCAAAATAATCTGAATGAAAAAGGAATAAAAGGCGGACGCCTTATTACTCCTCGAAAGAATTGGACGATTGGTGAACACCACATTGCTCAATCTTTCGTCGTTCTCCAAAAAAAACATTTCAAAAACAAATCAAACCTAACTTCTCGCCCCCGAGCGATCAAAACCAAACCAAAACACCCAAACACATCAAATCAACTTGTCACCCCCGCGTGACCAAAACCTCTTCAAAAAGAACACTGTTAATCCTTTCTAATGCGCACAACAAATCAGTGCTTAAGCCTCCCCCGAGAGTAGACAAGCCAGCGTTTAGCCTTTAGAACGCCGACCTACACAGTCGTTCATCAAAACAAAACCCACCAAATATTCGTAGTATCCCGAACTACGAATGCTCTGATTTCCTTATTGCACCATAAGGATACGTAGGCAGGAGATTGCTGTATCTTCGCGAGCACACTAATAAAAAACCTCCATTTTCTCCTTTTGAGGTCTTCACCCATATCTATCATCAATTCTAATTACTCGAAGAAAGCAAATAACAGTTAACTAACATTCAAATAGCAAATTAGACTAAAAGGTTCCCGTTGAGTACAACGGACGTGAGGGGTGCTAATACCTTCCCCTTACGTAATCGACTCCCGAACCCGAATATGGTTGCGACGACCATTATTCTATTTTCTAAAAGGTTTTATCGATATTTTCCTATTCCTTCATTGGGATAAAATAAAGTTCGGTGGCGACTCTGTTCGAACATAAATTTTTCCGCGACCATCGCGAGGAATCGTATTTTTCGAGATGCGACAGATGGCGACTCTGCTGGGGACATAAATTTTTCCGCGACCATCGCGAGGAATCGTATTTTTCGAGATGCGACAGATGGCGACTCCACTGGGGACTCATTGCTCCAAGCAAGAGAGAGTCAAGCCTAACTTAGTCAATTTGCTATGAATGTTAGAATACCACTTTTTATTTGCTTCTGTATATCTTGATGTATTATTTATGCTATGTAATTTGTTCTGCTATTATGTTGGGTGATCTATGGTTTCTGACACATGTTGTGAGATAAGCTCCGTACCCGAGCTTTGAGAAGAACTTAGAACCCGGAGTTGTGTAGTATTGAACCGGGGGGTGTACACCTCATTGGGACAATACGAAAACTCCACCTAGAGTAGATCTGTTCAGAATTTCCATCCTAATATGGCTAGCCCATTATTGCGAGGAAACGTTGAACATGGTCCATGACTCTGGGAACCTCATCTTAAACTGAAGTCCGTCTTCATGATTGGCGATCGTGTAGTATTGAACCGAAGGGTGTACACCCTGTTCGAACAATACGAGGATCCCACTTAGAGTAGACCGATTCAGAACTTCCATTTCAATGTGGCTAGCCCATTATTGCGATGGAAGACTGAACTTGGTCCATGACTCTAAGTTCTTATCATGAAAATGGACAACCTTAGGAGCCATCCTTTGTGTGTGGGGTAGAGAACATAGAACCTCCTTATAGGGTGTACCATATGATACTCGTGTTATCCTGGATCCTAACTATACCTGAATTACATTTTCTTTGCATACCTAAATTCAAAATTTCATGCATTCCCATCTCATCAGCATGAATTGCATATCATTTTCATAAACAAAAAACTCATCCCATCCTTTGTCCATAACCCGCAGTTGAATTCCCGACATTCGTATCAGACTTGAAGTAGTTCTGGAAAGCTTATGGATCCATTGGAGCAAAACCACATTGCATTGAGAAGAGATGTTGACTCGATGAAAAACCAGATAGACCAACTTGTAGAGGCTATGATAGCTTTAGCAAAGAGGGAGGACAACATTCAGCAGACTGCAGTTATTGAGAATGTAGTTCCGCCTCCAGTAAATGATCTTACCCAACCTCGGCCTGTGCAAACCCCAGTTAATAACTCGGTTGTACAAGAACGTCATATTGTTCGAGATAAGGGTTCCTCATATCATGATGATGTTGAGTATCATAGCTTTGCATTCTCCGTGCCAGATTCCCACGGGACCAGCCTTGTGGTTAATACTGAACAATCACAAGATGATGAGATTGCTAAAAGATGTTGCGTGCTAGAGAAAAGACTCAAGGCCATAGAAGGACAAGATACTATTGAACAAAGTGCTTTAGACATGTGTTTGGTACCTGGCCTAGTTATACCTGCAAAATTCAAAGTACCAAAATTTGAAAAATACAGAGGGGATAGTTGTCCAAAGCACCATTTGGTGATGTTTTGCCGTAAAATGACCTCTCATGCCCACAATGATAAGTTAATGATTCACTATTTTCAGGACAGTTTGACTGGGGCATCATTGAATTGGTATATGAAGTTAGAAAGGGATCATGTTCAGTCCTGGATGGACCTAGCTAACGCCTTTTTGAATCAATACAAATACAATTTGGACATGGCTCCCGATCGCATGCAGTTGAGAGCCTTATCTCAGGAAAGCAACGAATCCTTTAGAGGGTATGCCCAAAGATGGAGAGAGTTAGCAGCTCGCGTTGAACCACCACTCTTAGACAAAGAAGTGATGGAATTATTCAGGGATACCTTGCAAAGTCCTTACTTTGAAAGGATGATCAGCAGTGCAGCATCAGACTTCGCTCACTTGGTGTCAATTGGAGAACGCATCGAGAATGGCCTCAAAAGTGGAAAAATCCAATGCGCCTCAAATAGCCAGAGCATTGAGAGTGAATTTATTGCCAGTTCCCAAAAGGAAGAAGAGGTTGAAGTTAATGCAGTCTGGGAAATCCCACAAGCTTCATATCAGCGACCATCCTCTCCTTATGGTCAGTATCCTACAAATCAAGGACCTCCTCAATATCAACGATGGATTACACCTCAACAGCCATACAAACGACATAACACTCCACATCAGCAGCGCCAACATGCTCAACAAAGGTCAAGAAAGCCAGAGAGACATATTGATCCGCTCCCAATGCCATACAGTCAAGCACTTCCATATTTGATTAAGAGGGGATTAATAGTGCCAAAGGAGCTAAAACCAGTAAGTCCTCCATATCCACCAGGCTTTGACGCCAATGCTCGATGTGACTTCCATGCTGGGGCACAAGGGCATTCAACTGAAGGCTGCAAAGTGCTTAAGAGCAAAGTACAAACCCTGCTTGATTCCAAGATGTTCTCATTTGCGCCTCGAAGCTTGCAAATCAACAATACTTCTTCGCCTAGCTATGCGGGTCCATCAGTCCAAACCGTGGAAGAGATTTCCGAGAATATGTCTGAAGATGATTGTCATACTAGTCTCGACGAGCAGAACTACCACCACTATGAAGAAGGATAGCCCAACAGTGAACCAAACACGAGAGAGTTTCCTCTACACTGGCAACCATTTGGCTACTCCTCGCATTTCATTTGTATTTTTCTTTGCATGTTAAGTACTTATCTGCTTTCAAGTATTGTTGATTTCCTTTAATGGTAATATTAATGAAATGATTATGCATGTTTTGAACGAATCCTTTCGTATTCACTCATTTTTTCCATTGATATAAAAAAAAATATTTCTCCCATTCACTTATCAAACTGTTGTTTTCGCAAAGATTGAAGGGAGGATGACGAAAAAATACCCATAATTGTTGACTGTATGCTTTCGGATAAAACCTTGCTGATGATGTACAGGCATTGTTTCAAATCCCCAAACACTGGAGAGATAAGGAGTTAATCCCTAGTCAACCACTTCGAGCCTGGAAGTATGCGTTTCTTTCGGATTTACAAACCCTTACATCTAACCTGGGGCAGGGTAGTGTTCAGTTGATTTGACTACGCATTCAAATTACAAGATGAAATATCTCGTACAAGGACCAATCACATGATGTTCTTCGCACACATCTTGAACTGTCGAAGGAACCTTAAAAAATACCAAAGTTATGTCGGTTGTTCTTCAATGACCAATGACTTGGCAGTCATAATCTTCCAAGAAAAAATCAAAGAAAGAGCCCGCTAAGTCGAACACCCAAAAAGGAGACTTAGGCAAAAATTAGGGCAATCCCGGTGGACTAAAAAGCTTCAAAAAACGGTCCAGGAAAAAGTTAGGGATCAAAGCAAAAATCAAAAGAGGTCATGAAAAACCTCAACAAAATAAAACAAGATTCAGTGACCACCATGTCAAGAATCAAAGGGTCACCAACATCCGTGAAAAGCAAAATAAGATGACTGTCATTTCAAGAGATCTTACACTTCCAAACTCTCTTAAAGGTTGAATGCGTGTGTTGACTTAACTGAACGTAGGATTGGAGATCATCATGAAGAAGGGGTGGGTTAAAACAAAATTTGAGCCTTACATCCTTTGTTTCAATAACCATGAACCAAGCCACGTTACAACCCTTAAAAGACCTAATTGAAGTAGGGTTTATTCTGAAAGCATACTACAACAAGGTTGCGTAAACTGACTCCTAAATATTTGCTAATCACCTGTATTGGCATCATATTCTCGTTGTATCTTTCGCACTAGCTAAATCAGCAATGCGTTTGAACTAATGGTTCATTCGTCACACACTATCATTATCACTTCAATACATGATTTTTCAAACCTGCATGAATATCGCATTAAAACTACCATTGATTAAATAAACGATTTTAACTGCAAGTAAGTACTTGACATCAAGGAGCTTCAAAAAAGCAATCAGAGAAGAACTTGATCATTTGTCAATGTTGACCTAAATCAAGACTACTCCCTAACACTATGGATTAGGGGCATGGTATCCAATGGTTAGAAACTGGTCAGTCAAAAGACAAACTCCAGGCATCAGTTGATCAAGGAGGAAAATAATTTCAAAATATTCAGTCCATCTGGGGCAAGCCATTCAAAAGCTCAACCAGGGGCAAACTACTGAAAGACCCATATACTTGGGCAAATTTGGTTCAGTCCATGGTATAATCATTCCCAAGGTTTCCTTTCAAAGGAGAATTCCTTCAAAAACCCTACAGGCTAGGCCAGACAAGTTCCCAAGAGCCTTGGGGCAGAGCAAAAGCACAATCATCATGCATTGATTACGTCGCTACGCTCACAAAATCATTTGCATGCCGTCATGACATATCAGGCAAAGAAGTTGAGGTTCTCTCAAGAACAAATACACAGTCTATCAGCAAATGATCAAACTTGGGGCACCAAAAGCATCCACATCTATCTTTTGATCATCGCATAGTCAAAATATCGAGTGTCGGGAAGTCAAAACTTTTCACAAACCAAAGTCCAATCCAAATTGGCAATTACCAGAAAAAACCAAAGTCCAATCCATATTGGCAACTACCAAAAATAAAAGTCCATTTTAAAACCAAAGTCCAATCCCTATTGGCATCTCCAAAACCAAAGACCAATCCATATTGGCAACCACTGAAAGTCCACTTTGCTGGCATCTTCATAAACTCAAATCCAATCAACATTGGTACCCAGAAAGTCTCACCTTCAAAAAGGGAGATCAATCCAGAAACAACCAATATTCATCTTGCATTACCACATGCACTGCATACAATAAACATGCATAACTTTCCTGCCAAATCCGGAAGTTGCATATCCAAGATCTCTCTCACAAAAATAAGAAATTTTCATTAACATGCATCATACGCATACACACCATCATAAATTTTTTTTTTCCATCAACCCTTTGATGGACATAACCTAATCTTTCTTTTCCATCAGCCCTCTGATGATGATCATCCTTTCCACCAACCCTTTGGTGATGCCACTCCATAGTGAAGTTTCCTTTCCACCAACCCTTTGGTGATGCCACTCCATAGTGAGGTTTATTTTCCACCAACCCTTTGGTGATGCCACTCCATAGTGAAGTTTCCTTTCCACCAACCCTTTGGTGATGCCACTCCATAGTGAGGTTTATTTTCCACCAACCCTTTGGTGATGCCACTCCCTGGTGAGGTTTCTTTTCCACCAACCCTTTGGTGATGCCACTCCCTAGTGAGGTTTCTTTTCCACCAACCCTTTGGTGATGCCACTCCATAGTGAGGTTTCTTTTCCACCAACCCTTTGGTGATGCCACTCCCTAGTGAGGTTTCTTTTCCACCAACCCTTTGGTGATGTCTTTCTTTACCTTTTTCCGCCAACCCTTTGGTGATGACTTCTTTTAATTACTTCCACCAACCCTTTGGTGATGCCACTCCCTAGTGAGGTTTCTTTTCCACCAACCCTTTGGTGACGACATCCTATAGTTCCTTTCCGTCAACCCTTTGACGATGACAGTTGTCTTTCCATCAACTCTTTGGTGATGATATTCCCCAATAATCTAAAAAAATAAAACCCTACAAAAACATCCAATTACCCAATTGCATTCCCACATGCATCACATGCATCATTCCATGCATAATTTTCCTGCCAATTAGGAAGATTCATCAAACACAATCCTATCAATCACCAGCATACCCATGCATAAGCACTCCCGTCAAAACGGAAATTTTATAAAAAATGAATAAAATTACTCGCATTCATACATACACATCCTAAATATCCCCAACAATTGCATCCCTTCATGCATCTAATGCATCATCCCATGCATGGCATTGCCACCCAAAGTGAAACATCATACAAACATAAAATATCAAGATCCAGGGTCGTCCATATGTATCCCGGACTTTCCTCATTTAATTCAATAAAGTTATTATCTTGCATGTGCTTGTGGAATTATTTCCCAGCCAGTCATTCTTCAAATTTGTGATTAATAATGATATCTCCCAACATCTTTGCTATCATTGCTCCCCAGCAGAGTCGCCATCTGTCGCATCTCGAAAAATACGATTCCTCGCGATGGTCGCGGAAAAATTTAGTTCGAACAGAGTCGCCACCGAACTTTATTTACTCCAATGAAGGAATAGGAAAATATCGATAAAACCTTTTTAAAAAAAATAGAATAATGGTCGTCGCAACCATATTCGGGTTCGGGAGTCGATTACGCAAGGGGAAGGTATTAGCACCCCTCACGTCCGTTGTACTCAACGGGAACCTTTTAGTCCAATTTGCTATTTGAATGTTAGTTAACTGTTATTTGCTTTCTTAGGGTAATTAGAATTGATGATAGATATGGGTGAAGACCTCAGGAGGGGGAAATGGGAGGTTTTTTATTAGTGTGCTCGCGAAGATACAGCAATCTTCTGCCTACGTATCCTTATGGTGCAATAAGGAAATCAGAGCATTCGTAGTTCGGGAAACTACGGTTTTTTTGTTGGTGTCTTTTAATGAACGACTGTGTAGGTCGGCGTTCTAAAGGCTAAACCCTGGCTTGTCTACTCTCGGGGGAGGCTTAAGCACTGGTTTGTTGTGCGCATTAGAAAGGATTAACAGTGTTCTTTTGAAGGAGTTTTAGTCACGCGGGGGTGACAAGTTGAATTGATGTGTTTGGGTTTTGATTGGTTTCGATCGCTCGGGGGCGAGAAGTTAGGTTTGATTTGTTTTTGAAATGTTTTTTTGGAGAACGACGAAAGACTGAGCAATGTGGTGTTCACCAATCGTCCAAATCTTTCGAGGAGTAATAAGGCGTCCGCCTTTTATTCCTTTTTCATTCAGATTATTTTGAAAGTTTGTTTATGGATGTTGAATATGCACGGTAGTGAGGCGTACGCCTCCTACCTGCTTATTCAAGAAATAATGAGGCGTACGCCACCTATTCCCTTATCCAAGTTTATTTAACGTGTTTTAGTCGGAAGTCGATAATTTGTGCAATATGGCGTACGCCAATTATCCAAATAATCGAGAGACTGTGAGGCGTACGCCTCCCATCTTTATCATCCGAGGTTTAAATTGTAAAAGATATGTTTGGATATCGGATTGGTAGGTTTTGATCGAAAGATGATTTGAGTTTATTCGATTGTAGTTTTGAATTGATGACGAAGACTCGAGCAATGTGGCGTACGCCAATTATTCGAATAATCGAAAGATAGTGAGGCGTACGCCTCCTATCCTCTTTTCATCTGAAATATGGAATTAAAAGGATGTTTTAGAAATTATATTAATTTGGAAGAGTGATTTGAATTTGTATGATTATTAGGGTTTTAATTGAATGACGAAGATTCGAGCAATGTGGCGTACGCCAATTATTCGTATAATCGAGAGATAATGAAGCGGATGCTCACTATTCTCCTTTTCATTCAAAGATTTAAAAGGATTTGGAATTTGTAGAAATGATTTGAAATATTATGATTTGAAGTGTTATGGTTTGAATGATTTGAATTATATTTGATTTTGAAAAGTGATTTGAAATTGTGTGGTTTAAGATTTAATCGGGTGACAAGAACTCGCGCAATATGGCGTACGCCAATTATTCGAGTAATTGAGAAATAGTGAAGCGTATGCTTACTATCTCCTTTTCATCCCAAATTTATGTTTGAAATTGAATGGTTTGAAAAAATGATTTGAATTTGTGTTGATTGAATAAATGAATTTTATTTAGTGTATTATTTCATTTACTCGATTAATCAATAACCAAGTAGGTTTCATTGTAAGGAAGCCTAAGAGTAAGCTATGTGAGGTTGATGGCGATGCTAAGAGCAATCGACTTACAAGGGTGTTTGAAAGTGGGCTCGATGTTTAAATCGAGAATTGTATGATTTGTGCTTTTTGAAATTGGTTTGTATTGTTGATGAATTGAAATTGAATAAAAAATGTTTATGAAATAATGATGACATGAAATAGCTTATTTTTTGTTTTATTTAAAATAATTATTGCTTCCAAAGGTGAAAGAAATTAATCAAAGTTAATTATTTAAAATTCAGTTAACCTACCTAAAAATATTATCGAACTTGTTTTCTAAACCAAATATTCAAGATAATGAAAATTGATCATTAAAACTAACTAATTTAGGCAAAAGTATGATTAATTAAGTTATTTAAAATTTTCTTTGAGATAAATAAATCACCATGTGCTTGCAAAAAAGGAAAATCGGTTTGTGCGGAAATGACAATGGGATTAATGCCATGCGCAAAAATCGGTTAGTTCGATTAATGTAATGCAACTTGGACGGCGTAAAGACATGAGATGGTCAAATCCGCATAAGAATTCGATTTAATTGCAGTGGAATTCGAACCGCCATTCAACATCATTTTCATAAAATTAAAATAAATACAGCTTAGAACTATCTATATGAGGTACAGATTATTCACAAAAATAATAAATCAAACATAGAGTGCACATAAGATCATTCACTCACACTCACAAAATAGCTCACATCCTCTCTCCATCTAACAACACACAAAATCATTCACAAATCTCTCAGAAAAATCTCACGCTACATTCTCACAAAAGCATCGCTTCCAAACATCACCTCCATCCAATCACCGTTAACCTTCCGCCACCACCAAACGCGACCTTCCCTCTCCCTCCACCTTCACCTTTCCTTCGCCTCTCAAAACCCTACCGCCGCTATCGTCACTTTCCATCCTCACCTTCATACAACCCAGCTTCACCGTCAAACCCCCTTCCGACGCCGTCGCGCTCCACCTCGCACAACCCTCAAACTCCTCATCGCCGAAACCCTCTCTCATTGTGATTCAAACCCTTCGCCTCCTTCCATCTCCACAATCGATTCCACCACCAAAACACCTCTCCGCGATCACCACCATCAATAACCACTTTCCTCGCCATCCGAAATCTGTCGCTCAAAACCACTATCGAGATGCAGATGAATCTTCTTTGGTTCATGTTGATGCTGTGATTCGACACCGCCGAAGGCTCAACAAGAGAATCCAACCGTGAGAAGCTGAAATGATGTCTACAAATTTCGATTCTTCAACGACATTCATGACAACAGCAAACAAAACGCAAAAAGCAAGCTTCTCTATACCGACGCTTCCTCTTTCTTGACGCCAACAGCAATCCGGTATTACGGTAACAACGTGTTTCACATCCTTTGTCCTACTGCACCCTTTGTTATGATTACTCCGACTTCGTTTTACTGATTTTGTTTTGTTTCGCATTGATACACTTTGTTGTTTATACTGCGTTATGTTAGCATTATGCTTTGATTTCGGCTGGTTTACACGATTCAAAATCCGCTATTTATTTATGCGTGTTTAAGTTGTGGTGGAGTTTTATTTGTAGCTTCCATATGTCACGATTTCGGACTTAATTCGGTTTCGATTGCATTTGTGAATTTTCAATTTTCAGCTTTATGATTATTCAAAATAGTGATGATTGTAAAGCTATGAAGATAAGTTTGCTCTGTTGATTGCATACCTCCTGATTTCGGTTATGGAATTTTGGGTTTGTTTATGTTTTGGTGCCGGGAAAACGGTTTTGTTTTTGTATGAATTCTGGACGCATCATGAGCCAAGGGTGGGGATTGGGTGTGTTGTATTACGAGTAACCTGTTTATTGTTGCCTTCTCATTTTGCTTTTCATAGAAATATTTGAAAATGCTTGGATTTGGTTTGGAATAGTTGAAATGTATGTAACGTTTCTTGCTGTAATTTTTACAGTAAGTTGGTTTTAGTGGCAATGTAGTATAACCATGCATAAATACATTAAACTGTAATTTTCTCTTTGAACTTAATTAATCGATTAAAATCTTTAATTAGTTTAATTTCTATTAATCAATTTTAATTAACTTAATTATTTAATTTCATTAAATAATTTTGATAATTAATTTTAATTAATTTAATTAATCAATTTAATAAATTTAAATAAATTAATTTTGTTTCAAAAAAGAAATGGGTTAATTTTTTCCAATCACAAACTTCAAATTATTTCAAGTTAAATTACTTCACAAATCATCTTTTCATTATCACTTTCAATTTTACTTCAAAATCATACAAACCAATTTCAAAAATCACATCATACAATTTTCGATTCAAAATCGAGCCCATTTTAAAACACCCTTGTAAGTCGATTGCTCTTAGCATCGCCATCAACCTCACATAGCTTACTCTTGGGCTTCCTTACAATGAAACCTACTTGGTTATTGATTAACCAAGTAGATGAAATAATACACTAAATAAACTCATTTCCTTTATAAGCACAAATTCAAATCATTTTTCCAATCAACTCAATTTCCAAAGTTTTTCTCTTTCAAATATAAATTTGGGATGAAAAGGAGATAAGAGGTGTACACCTTACTATTTCTCAATTACTCGAATAATTGGCGTACGCCATATTGCGCGAGTTCTTGTCATTCGATTAAATCTTAAATCACACAACTTCAAATCACTTTTTAAAATCAAATATAATTTCCAAATTCAAATTATTCAAATCACTTTTCAAACTATTCAATTTCAAAATAATTTTTCTTTTAAACATAAACTTGGGTTGAAAAGGAGATAGGAAGCGTACGCTTCACTATTTCTCAAGCACTTGAATAATTGGCGTACGCCATATTGCGCAAGTTTTTGTCGCCCGATTGAACCTTAAATCATAACAATTCCAAATCATAATATTTCAAATCATTTCTACAAATCCCAAATCCTTTTTATTCTACATTTCAGATGAAAAGAGGATAGGAGGCGTACGCCTCACTATCTTTCGATTATACGAATAATTGGCGTACGCCATATTGCTCGGATTTTCGTCATTCAAATAAAACCCTAATAATCATACAAGTCCAAATCACATCTTCTAAATCAAATACAAATCCTAAACCCTTTTAATTCCATATTTCAGATGAAAAGAGGATAGGAGGCGTACGCCTCACTATCTTTCGATCATTCGAATAATTGGCGTACGCCACATTGCTCGAATCTTCGTCATCAATTCAAAACCACAATCGAATAAACTCAAATCATCTTTCGATCAAAACAAATCAAATACGACATCCAAACATATTTTTTACAATTTAAACTTCGGATGATAAAAGAATGAGAGGCGTACGCCTCGCCATCTCTCGATTATTTGAATAATTGGCGAACGCCATATTGCACAAATTATCGACTTCCGACTAAAACACGTTAAATAAACTTGGATAAGGGAATAGGAGGCGTACGCCTCATTATTCTTTGAATAAGCAAGTAGGGGGCATACGCCTCACTACCGTGCATATTCAACATCCACAAACAAACTTTCAAAATAATCTGAATGAAAAAGGAATAAAAGGCGGACGCCTTATTACTCCTCGAAAGAATTGGACGATTGGTGAACACCACATTGCTCAATCTTTCGTCGTTCTCCAAAAAAAACATTTCAAAAACAAATCAAACCTAACTTCTCGCCCCCGAGCGATCAAAACCAAACCAAAACACCCAAACACATCAAATCAACTTGTCACCCCCGCGTGACCAAAACCTCTTCAAAAAGAACACTGTTAATCCTTTCTAATGCGCACAACAAATCAGTGCTTAAGCCTCCCCCGAGAGTAGACAAGCCAGCGTTTAGCCTTTAGAACGCCGACCTACACAGTCGTTCATCAAAACAAAACCCACCAAATATTCGTAGTATCCCGAACTACGAATGCTCTGATTTCCTTATTGCACCATAAGGATACGTAGGCAGGAGATTGTTGTATCTTCGCGAGCACACTAATAAAAAACCTCCATTTTCTCCTTTTGAGGTCTTCACCCATATCTATCATCAATTCTAATTACTCGAAGAAAGCAAATAACAGTTAACTAACATTCAAATAGCAAATTAGACTAAAAGGTTCCCGTTGAGTACAACGGACGTGAGGGGTGCTAATACCTTCCCCTTACGTAATCGACTCCCGAACCCGAATATGGTTGCGACGACCATTATTCTATTTTCTAAAAGGTTTTATCGATATTTTCCTATTCCTTCATTGGGATAAAATAAAGTTCGGTGGCGACTCTGTTCGAACATAAATTTTTCCGCGACCATCGCGAGGAATCGTATTTTTCGAGATGCGACACACGCTAGTCAACTCATCCACACGCCTGGTATTCACAATGAGCGCTCCAGATTAAAACGTTTTAAAACAAATCAATGGCTCTGAACACTTCCAACTCATCGCTGGAGTCCAAAGGTCGGTCATCTTCTCTGATGACCCTGGCCGGACTGGTTCGATCATCACCACATAAAAATTAAAAAAGAGGACATGATCTGAAAGATTAAATGGTATAGATCACGAATATCACCTTAATTTTAACTAACTCCACATATATAGAAAGATATGAGGAGTTGAATTTTGAGGTGCATCAACTGAGTTGCTTCGATTTGACCTCTAAGCAACTCAATCTTCTTGCCTATATTGGTAGGACTTTAGACAACCAAAGATCCAAGAGAATTGAGTAGAATTGAGTGAGAATCGAAGAGATGAAGTTTTTTGAAAATTACCTTCAATGTTATGCAGTTCTTTATGTTGCTTGCTCCAAACACGATCTGATCACACTTGAGAAGCTAGCAGGAAGTGATTAGAGAGGTTGCAAGGCTTTGGATCCTAGAGTTCTTAAATCTCCAACAATTGAGATTCAAACTCAAATTTCAAATTGAAATTTCTCAGGTTTTCCTTTAGAATGAGAGGGTTTCAATGGGGGGGAAAAGCTGGCGTGCAATGTCTTGTTCAAATGAGCTCAGAGACCTTCTATTTATAGCCAAAGGGAATGATATTTGCACACTTCAAAAATCTATCCAAAATTGGCAATGTGAATGGCACGAGTGCATGGGCATGTACATGCCCATGATGCAATGCATTAAGGTCCAAAATGATTCCAATTGAAGTCTGAATGAAGCTTGAGTGGCAAGGCAATGTGAACTGAAGTTTGTGCAATTGATTCTCTCTAATGATGCAGCCCTGTTAAAGCCATGCACAGACCCAACAATATTTGTCCAAAATGCATGAACTTGGGTTCTTTGGAAAGCTTGGATCAAGAGGGAAAAGTTTAATGTTCAACACTTTTTCATTTGGAGCTTGGAATATGGAGAATTTTGAGGTGGAAGTTTGGAAATTTCAACATGTTGAAATTTTTTCCAAGTGTTAAGCCATATACCTCATTATTCCACCTTACTTAACTTCTTATGTGAGTTTCAAATGAAAAATGTGTCTTCATAAAAGTTGTAGACCTTTCAAATACATTCAAAATGGTAACAAATTTCATGTCTTTTGGATTTAGAATGATAGAGTTATGCATTTTTGAAGTTTGGAAAAATCACTTGTTCAATGGTATAGGTCAAAAATGACCTATAATGTATCCTCATATCACATGCTCATAAAAGTTGAATTTGCTTTCACTCCAAACATCAAAGTTGAATTAGACATCTTGAATTTTATTGTTAAACTTAGAAATATTTTATCTCATCAAATTTGAGCAAGTTATGGCCTTGGGAAGTTGACTTTCAAATTAGGGTTTAGACAAAATGACCTATAATGTTTCAACGTAGAAAATGATTTTCCAAGCAAAACTAGCTCTAGGTCTCAACATAAAAGTTGTTTGGAATGTCATTCAAAGTAACTTTTATCTTGGAATAATTTTCATATGATGAAAATTGTAGGAGATAGGGTCTAGGGAGACCCAGTTTTGATCAGATGAATTCATCTGGCCAACCACCATCAACCAACTTGCTAACCTTCGATTCTTTTGACTTTATTGGCTCATGGTAGATCATATATGCATAAGATGATGAATTTTGAAGTGTCTCTTGAGAAATTTGATCAATTGGTGAGATAGCTTTTTGGAGAAGTTACCCAAGATACCCAGTCAACTAGGGTTTCCAAGGCAAATCACCTTCAAACTTCTTGAAGAAAACTTGATCAATATATCTTGTAGGAATCAATGGAACTCATATATGATGCTCATAACCATTCTTGGATCAATTCATGGTTGTGCTCTTTGTCATGAGGGTCTCAAACCCTGGGTATGAACTTGATAGATCAATGGTGATCATGCTTTACCTACAAAAGAGTTAAGAAAATGCAAAGACATATTTTTGGTATTTTGGTTAGTAAAATGATAAAATAAAAGTATGATACAATCACATAGTGCTTGGTGATCTCTCCCAAAACAAACCCAATGAAAGAGGGGTAAGGAGGATGCCAAGGTATGATCCCAATGCTAATGCTTATGATGAAATTGCATGAGGGATCTTAGGTCAAAATTGGGGTCTTACAGTTGGCCACCCTGAAGGTTGGGGCACAATGATTGACTTGCCAAAGAAGAAGGATAAATTTGGTTTGTGGTATGAATGGACTAGAGCTTAGAAGGTCGATAAAGAGAAAGTTCCTAGCATTCAAGAAGTGTTCGCTAAAGCTGGATTTTGAAGTGACAATCAGGTGAATGCTATTGAAGATGAATGTGAATAAATGCTCAAGATGGTGTTTCGTGGACCTCTAGATGTTGCTCTTACAAATTGGAAAGCAACCGAGATTCCAGAGATTATTTCATGTTCAAAGTATTTTCTTGTTTTCATATTAAAATCTTATGCTCTACCCAAGGCATATGGATAGCTTTGTGGGGGCACCGTTTTGTTTTAATGAATGATTTCATGATTAATTAAAATGAATTTTTGTATTCAATTGAGATCTCTATCTTTATTTTTGTAATTCTTGCAAAAAAAATTGAAAAATGGCAATTTTTATTCCACATCAAATTATCTTTTTACTTCCTCTAAAAAGAAAAAAAAATCATTTTTATGCAGATTATTAATAGCTGAACCCATTGACTTCGACTTCCCGAATAACCAATCTGAAAAGGATAGTGAGGAAGACTGGGAGCTCCCTGAAGAGTTAGCCAGACTGTTGAAGCAAGAGGAGAAGATGATTCAACCTCATCAAGAACCAGTGGATGTGATCAATCTGGGGACTAAAGAGAATCGAAAGGAAGTAAAGGTCGGAGCCTCTTTAGAGATGAGCGTCAAAGAAGATTTGATTAAAATATTTCAAGAATATATGGATGTGTTTGCTTGGTAATATCAAGATATGCCAGGATTCGGCACAGACATAGTGGTGCACAAGTTGCAGCTGAAGCCAGAATGTCCGCCAGTTAAACATAAGTTGAGGAGAACCTGATCTCATATGCCTGTCAAAATCAGGGAGGAAGTCAAGAAGCAGTTTGATGATGGTTTTCTAGTTGTTGCAACATACCCACAGTGGGTTCCCAATATAGTGTTAGTGTCGAAGAAGGATGACAAACTGCATATATGTATAGATTATAGAGATCTTAATATAGCTATTCCAAAAGATAATTTCCCTTTACCTTACATTGATGTATTGGTAGATAACACGACTCAGTTCTCTATGTTCTCCTTCATGGATGGATTCTCAAGATATAATCAAATCAAGATGTCTCCCGATGATATGGAGAAAACGACTTTCATTACACCATGGGGCACTTTCTGTTACAAGATGATTCCTTTCATCCTGAAAATGTTAGGGCAACGTATCAAAGAGGCATGGTAACTCTCTTTCATGACATGATGCATAAGAAGATTGAAGTCTATGTAGATGACATGATTGCTAAATCTTAGAGTGAGGAAGAGCATATTCTTCATCTAAATAAGTTGTTTGTGAGATTGAGAAATTATAGAATGCGCCTGAATCCTACTAAGTGCATTTTTGGCATCAGATCTGGAGAGTTGCTAGGGTTCATCGTGAGCCAATGAGGTACAGAGGCTGATCCTGACAAGGTCAAAGTTATTCAAAACATGTCAACACCTCATACACAAAAGGAAGTTTGTGGTTTTTTGGACAAACTTAATTATATTACCAGATTCAGTTCGTATCTAACAGCCACTTGCGAGCCAATATTCAAGCTATTGATAAAGGATTAGGCTATTAAGTAGAATGATGATTTCCATGAGGTTTTTGAAAGAATCAAACAATATATGCAAGAGTCCCCAATCTTGGTACCACCAGTGCCATGAAGGCCTCTCATTATGTATTTGACAGTACTCGATAAATCCATGGGATGCATATTGGGGAAGCATGACGAGACAGGCAGAAACAAGCATGCAATATACTACCTGAGCAACAAATTCACTGAATGTGAGACCAAGTACTACTTGCTAGAGAAAACCTGCTATACACTAGCATAAGTCACTTGTCACCTAAGACAGTACATGATGTGCTATACAACAATGTTGATATCCAAGATGGATCCTATCAAATACATTTTTGAGAAGCCCATGTTAACCGGAAGAATTGCTCGCTGGAAGATGTTGTTGTCAGAATACGACATTTAATATGTGACCCAAAAAGCAATTAAAGGCAGTGTGTTATCAAAGTGCCTCACATATCAACCAGTAGAGGACTATCAATTGATGAGGCTTGACTTCCCAGATGAAGATGTCATGTACATAAGAGATTATGAGATTCCATGCCCATATGAAGGACCCGAACCATGATCGTGGTGGACGCTCATGTTTGATGGTGTCTCAAATATGCTAGACAATGGAATTGGAGTTGTCATCACTTCTCCAACAGATCATCATATTCCCTTCACAACCAAATTATGTTTCGATTACACTAACAACATGGAAGAGTATAAAGCATGTATCATGGGAATTGAATCAATGGTTGATTTGAGAATCAATATGTTAAAGGTGTATGGAGACTTGGCACCGGTCATCTATCAAATCAAGGGAGACCAGGTAACCCTTCACCGTAATTTGATTCCATATCAAGATCATGTCTTGAAGATGGTCCCCTATTTTGATGAGATTACTTTCCATCATATTCCTGGAGAGGAGAACCATCTAGTTGATGCTTTGGCTACCCTATCTTCTATGTTCAAGCTCAAATGGGTTAATGAAGCACATGCTATAACAATTCATCATCTAGACGAGCCAACATATTGCTTAGGAGTTGAAGCAGAAACTGATGGCAAACTTTGGTTTTATGACATCAAGCGATATCTTGATAAGCATGATGTCGCAACCTGAAAAATACAGTGTGCGAAAAAAACAACCGGCGAAAGAGAATGACAGAAGAGTCGCCACCGCGCGTTATTCATCCCAAAGGAGGGAAAGGAAACGCTCGAAGTAAACCTAAAAAAGGGAAAGGACAAGACAGGGTCTCGCGACCAAATTTTGGGTTCGGGAGTCGGTTATGCGAAGGGAAGGTATTAGCACCCCTACGCATCCATAGTACTCTACGGGATCCACTTTTATAGTTTTTTGTCTAAAGGGTGTGAGCTTATCTAATGTACTATTTACTAAAAGGTTAAGAGAAATGACTCGTGTGGATGTCTCACCCACTGCATACGTATCTCATCTGAATATGAGAATCAGAGTCTTCGTAGCTCGGCTGACCTATAGGTCGGGGGATGTGTGCTCGCTAAGACATCGCGTCTTATGCCTACGTATCTCATCTGGAATGAGAATCAGAGCAAGCCGTAGTTCGGCTAACTACGGGTTGGGGAATGGGTTTTGGATGAACGACGTTACTACGCAATCTACCGGATGCTCGACCTTTGGAGACTTACTCACCTGTAGTAGAAGGAGTAAACGTGTGTTATGGGTTTGGGATGCGCGAGGGCAAACGGGCAGTCCTTGACGAAGGAACCGTGCTACATGTGGGGATACGAATACAAAACACAAAACATGTATCTCAAAGTAAAATTCCACCAAGGGGCTCAAACATTGCCTCCTATCGAGGTCTTCCAGCTAAGAAAGCGATAAAGTACGAGAAAGGGAAAAAATTACCACACGGATAAAGATCTGAAGCTATAGCAGTTAAAGGAGCAAGAAACCCTGAAATCTCTCCAGCTGATGAGAGCGATCGATCGAACGGCGCGGCTGGATTTGTAAAGCTCTGTTAGGTTTGCGTAGGGCGGAGGCGAAAGAGCGTGTGAATCGGAGTGAACTCCTCAGAGCTGCCTGAAGGTTGCTGCAGAGTAATTCCTAGGTCTCCTTCTCTCAAGATCTCTCTCCCGTGGTTCTCCCAGTGTAACTCCAAGTCCTTTCCTCTACTGAAACTTCAGTATTTATAGACTTATTTCGTGGGTAATGGGCTTGGAATGAGGTCAGCTGAGGCCCAAAGCTTTCTGATATTTTCTGAAATGCGCGCCCTTCGCCTAGCGAAGGATCTGCTCGCCTAGCGAGCATGACAGTGTTCTTCGCTAGGCGAAGCATCTGCTCGCCTAGCGAGCATGACAGCTCATCAACCGATTCTTGCTTCTTCAAGTCTGGCAATTTGCACGGCGAATAGGCCCCAAATGGACCTGTTGGTAGTACCTCAAGTCTATTCCTTGCGTTGACTGACCGTCTAAGTAGAACCCACAAAGTGTCCTGGATGATGTTCGAGCTTCTTGGAGCTAATTCTGATTGACGTGATGCAATATGGCATGAAATGCTAAATGACCTAAAAAGTGAATGCATGAATGAGGAGGGCGAATTTTGGGGTGTTACAGCTGCCCCTATTCAATCAACTGGGGACCCGAAAAGAAGATAGCGACGGCTTTCGCACTTTCGAGGTATCAAGGGATTGAATACAATAAAAGCCCAAAAATTTGCACTGAAGTGAAGTGAAGTAACAGTTCCTTGAAAGAAGAATCCATCTGGTACGGTGAGAGTCAGTCCGAATACCGAAAAACAATGCTAACCTGGATACCAAAATAAATGGCAACACAGAAATAACCATGGCCTGAATGTCGCTCATCAGTCTGAATACTGGAAACGACTTCGATCTGAACATCGGGAAAACTGGCCTAAATGCCACTTCGGTCTGAATACCGGAACATTGGCCCGAATGCCACTTCGGTCTGGCTACCGGGAAAACTGGCCTGAATGCCATAAGTTGCGTCGACCTGATCGTCGGAAACTTCTTCGATCTGAATATCAGAAAACTGGCCTGAACACCACTTCGGTCTGGATACCGGAACATTGGCCTGAATGCCACTTCGGTCCGAATACCGGAACATTGGCCTGAACGCCACTTCGGTCTGGCTACCGGGAAAACTGGCCTGAATGCCACTTCAATCTGAATATTGGAATACTGGCCTGAATGCCACTTCGGTCTGGATACCGGAACATTGGCCTGAACGCCACTTCGGTCTGGCTACCGGGAAAACTGGCCTGAATGCCACTTCAATCTGAATATTGGAATACTGGCCTGAATGCCACTTCGGTCTGGATACCGGAACATTCATGCCTGTCAGTATCGGCAAAAATAGAGAATGATGATAGAGGCGGCGCATGGGCCAATGACGCTTGCTGGGGATAACCAAGGTGAGTCATGAACAATCTTCTGTCTGAGTACTGGAAACAACTTCTGGCTTATCACTTGGGATACCGAGAATGTTTTATGCTTACAATGCGTATGTCTGAATTTTTCAATGGCGTAATGCTTCATGAAAATGGAAATGCTACGCGATTTGGAGGGATGCAATGCAATATGATTTTACATGCAGGGATGCAAAATGCTGGGTAGAATGCCAAGCCGAGGCAAGGGGATCTGCTGGGGAAATGATTACCATCCTCTGGGCTCTGGCCAGGCTGCTGGAGATACACACCACGATGAACTCATGCGGTGCTCTGGCCATACCGAGACTCTGATCGGGGAAAGAATGGCATTGGAAGCCTGCTGCTGAGGAAAGCTACAATGATTCTGGCAACCACGACTTGCGAGAGATGACTCAACAGGGGAGCAAACACTGATACGGTACCGAGGTTCTGCTTTAAGGAAAGAAACCATGGATCTGGCATTGGGATTATCGATCTGGCCTCGAACTCTAAGGAGCAGCCACTTCTGCTGGGATTATACAGTCTGGCACTGTCAACTCCACTGGGGATATATGTCCTGAAACAACCGCTTGAGGAAGTACAATGGTGAGAACCTGCTGGGGATTGAAGAATCCAACACTCTGATCAGCTCCGCAGGGATAAGACACCGGATTCGTCTGTTGGAGACTTCACTGGGGAAGATATTCACGATTATCTGCAGGGGATTTTAAGGAAATGCCCCGAGGGTATCTGTTCTGAATAGACGATCCAAAGCACTTAAATTTTACAGCAATTTTAAATGTTTATTGAGCATGTACCTGTAAAGCCCTTATGTGTCATGATGCAATGTTTATCAAAAATTCGGACGTCATTTTTGCAAACAAAACAGTAAAATGAACATGAAAACAGAGATATACTGAATAACATGATTTTATTGATTGAATGGCCTCTGAATAGGCATTTACATCCGGAAGCAATCCCTGGAAAGAGGTAATCACACAAAAGATAAAAACAGAAATTAATCTAACGGCAATATGAAATGGATTTCTATTGGGTTCCAATTCTGCTATGACTTGCCCGTCTTCAAGATCCTCCAGATGATCAGCCTTCTGAAAAGGCGATTGGACTGTTTCCTCCCTTTCGAAAATTTCCAGTCATCGACATGAGATGAGATTCAGAACTACTCAGAACGCAGTCATTTGCTTAATCCCTAACTTTTGCCTGGATCGCCCTTTTCGGGTTTTCGATCCACCGGGATACCCATTTTTGCCTAAGTTGCCTTTTCAGGTTTTCAACTTACCGGGTGTACAATCCTTTTTTATTATTGTCCCTAATTTTTGCCCGAACCTCTTCATTTTCTTGGTTCGTCGGGATGCCCATTTTTTGCCTGGACTATTCTTTTTACTGTCCAGCGGGTCTATTTTATGCGAAGTATTTTTTAACTGCATCTGAGTTCACAGGGGAAGTGAAGTTTTCACCATCCATAGTTGCAAGCATTAAGGCCCCACCATCAAAAACCTTGGTGACAATATACGGTCCATCATAGTTAGAAGTCCACTTGCCCCTGTGATCTGTCTGAGGAGGAAGGATCCTTTTCAAGACTAGATCTCCAACTTGGAAACAACGAGGACGCACTTTCTGATCAAAGGCTCTCTTCATCCGACTCTGATACAACTGCCCACGACAAATGGCTGCCATTTGCTTCTCTTTGATAAGACTCAACTCATTGAACCTTGTCCGAATCCATTCAGCTTCGTCTAGCTTGACATCCAACAAGACTCTTAGAGAAGGAATCTCCACTTCAACAGGTAGGACTGCTTCCATACCATACACAAGGGAGTAAGGGGTTGCCCCGGTCGATGTACGTACTGAAGTGCGGTACCCATGCAAGGCGAAAGGTAGCATCTCATGCCAATCTCTGTACGTGACGACCATCTTCTGCACAATCTTCTTTATGTTCTTATTTGCCGCCTCAACAACGTCGTTCATCTTAGGGCGGTAAGGGGAAGAATTGTGATGCTGAATGTTGAAGTTCTGACACAGCTCCTTCATCATTTTGTTGTTGAGATTAGAACCATTATCAGTAATGATTCTTTCGGGAATCCCATAGCGATAAATGATTTCTTTCTTGATGAAACGGGCAACCACATGTCTGGTGACATTCGCGAACGACGCTGCCTCGACCCACTTGGTGAAATAGTCGATGGCAACAAGGATGAAGCGATGCCCATTGGAAGCAGTCGGCTCAATCTTTCCAATCATGTCAATACCCCACATGGCAAACGGCCACGGCGAAGATATCACATTCAGAGGATTCGGCGGTACATGCACCTTATCAGCATAAATTTGGCATTTATGACACATCCGAGCATATTTGAAGCAATCTGATTCCATGGTCATCCAATAACAACCCGCTCTCAACAATTTCTTAGCCATTACGTGTCCGCCGGCATGAGTACCGAAGGAACCTTCATGAACTTCCTGCATTAACATGTATGCCTCGTGTCTGTCCACGCATCTGAGCAAAACCATGTCGAAGTTCCTCTTATACAGCACATCGTCTTTGTTCAAGAAGAAACTGCCTGCCAATCTTCTCAAAGTCTTTTTGTCATTGTTGGATGCCCCTGCAGGGTACTATTGATTCTTTAGAAAACACTTGATATCATGATACCAGGGCTTATCATCGACTACCAGTTCAGCAGCAAACACATACGCGGCCCTGTCAAGGCGCATCACATCGATCCTGGGAGCATGGTTCCAATGAATTACCTTGATCATGGAGGATAGAGTAGCAAGTGCGTCTGCCATCTGGTTCTCATCACAAGGTATATGATACAATTTTACTGTTGTGAAGAAAGTCAACAGTCTTCTCGTGTAGTCTCTGTAGGGGACCAGAGTGGGCTGGAGAGTATTCCAATCACCATTTACTTGATTGATCACCAGAGCTGAATCTCCGAAGATGTCCAGAGTCTTGATTCTCAGATCAATGGCTTGCTCAATACCCAAGATACAGGCCTCGTACTCAGCTTCATTATTTGTGCACTCAAAAGTCAAACGAGCGGTGAAAGGTATGTGGGCACCTTTCGGAGTAGTAATAACAGCGCCAATTCCACTTCCTCTAGCATTGACAGCCCCATCAAACAACAAAGTCCATTTTTCGTTTGGATCAGGTCCCTCCTCAATAACTGGCTCTTCACGGTCTTTTATCTTGAGGAACATGATGTCTTCATCAGGGAATTCAAACTTCATCGGTTCATAATCATCAATCGGCTGCTCGGCAAGGTAGTATGACAGAATACTACCTTTGATGGCTTTCTGGGATGTATATTGGATATCATACTCTGTTAAAATCATCTGCCAACGGGCAACACGTCCGGTGAGAGCCGGCTTCTCAAAGATGTACTTCACTGGATCCATTTTAGAAATCAACAAGGTAGTGTGGTTCAACATATACTGCCTCAGTCGGCGAGCAGCCCAGGCCAAAGCACAGCACGTTTTCTCAAGCTGCGAATATTTGACTTCACAGTCGGTAAACTTTTTGCTAAGGTAGTATATGGCATGCTCTTTTCGACCAGACTCGTCATGCTGTCCCAATACACACCCCATCGAGTTCTCAGTCACTGATAGGTACATTATCAGAGGTCTCCCAGGAACTGGAGGTATAAGGATCAGAGGTTTCTGTAGATACTCTTTTATCTTCTCGAAAGCCCTTTGACAATCTTCATTCCACCTGATAGCCTGATCTTTCCTCAGCAATTTGAAAATTGGCTCACACGTGGTTGTTAGGTGAGAGATGAACCTTGCAATGTAGTTCAACCTCCCTAAGAAACTACGGACTTGCTTCTCTGTTCTTGGCTCAGGCATTTCCTGTATTGCTTTCACTTTGTCAGGATCCACCTCAATCCCTTTTCCGCTAACGATAAAACCCAGCAATTTTCCCGATCTCACCCCGAAAGTGCACTTGTTCGGGTTAAGTCTCAGTTTGAATTTCCTCAAACGCTCAAACAGTTTCTGCAAATTCACCAAATGTTCTTCTTCTGTCTGAGATTTGGCAATCATATCGTCCACATAAACCTCGATTTCATGATGAATCATATCATGGAACAAAGTCACCATCGCTCGCTGATATGTTGCTCCGGCATTTTTCAGACCAAACGGCATCACCTTGTAGCAGAAGGTTCCCCATGGGGTTATGAAAGTTGTCTTTTCCATGTCCTCTGGTGCCATCTTGATTTGGTTATAGCCAGAAAAACCATCCATGAAGGAGAATACCGAGAACTGAGCTGTATTTTCCACCAAAACGTCGATGTGAGGTAATGGGAAATCATCTTTAGGGCTAGCTCTGTTCAGATCCCGGTAGTCGACACACATCCGTACCTTTCCATCCTTCTTAGGTACTGGGACGATGTTTGCAACCCATGGCGGATAATTGGTGACTGCTAGAAACCCTGCATCCAACTGTTTTTGCACTTCTTCCTTTATCTTGACAGCCATCTCTGGTCTTGTTCTTCTGAGCTTCTGCTTGACCGGAGGACAACTTTCTTTGAGAGGCAAGCGGTGTACCACGATGTCTGTGTCCAGCCCAAGCATGTCCTGATAAGACCAGGCGAAGATGTCAACATACTCTTGCAGCAATCCAATCAGCCCTTTCTTCACATCATCTCTCAAAACAGCCCCTATCTTGATTTCTCTCTTGGCGTCCTCGGTGCCGAGATTAATCACTTCAACAGACTCTCGATGCGGTTGAATAACCCTTTCCTCTTGTTTTAATAACCTGGTAAGCTCTTCAGGGAGTTCACAGTCTTCATCACCCTCTTCTTCAGCTTGAAAGATTGGATTTTCAAAGTCGAAACGAACCGTAGCAGAAACGTTATCAATAGGATCCGATGATGTGCATCTGCATGAGTGATGGTATGTGCTTATGAGTGTGAAAGAAAAAAAGTGGAAACTAAACAAAACATTGCCATTTTTTTTTTTGAAAAACTGCAAAAATAGAAAGACAGGGAACGGAATATTTGAATGCAAAAATACGTCCTTTATTTATGATAAAAATGCAAGTGTCACATAGATGGGCCCTACAATGAGTCATTACGCCCTGGGCGGAACGTAAGACTTGGATATGCATGAATAAACAAAGAAAATTACTCTTCAAGAAGAGTGACTTGGATAATCTCCTCAGAAGACCAATTGTTGATGACTTCACCCGGGATCCTCGGACGCACCCAGTTGTCAATGTCACAATCACTATCCCCATCTTCTTCGTCGACTGCAGAGACTTGACCATACTGAATGATGCCAGCACTGGAGAAAGTGATCGGCCCCTGAAGTGTTGTAGAAGTCAGAGCTGGCTGATATCCAATCCCGAACTTATCTTCTTTCACTGGTAATTCCAACAGACGCCCCCAACCGGGAGCAACACCTGAATCCACCACGGCCCGTGCCTGCTTAAAGGATGAGATAGAGGCACCCGCTTTAACCTCTTCCACCGGAGCTGCATCCTTGATTTGAACTGATTCAAAAGCCTGACACAGAGTCTCATGAATTTCACCTTCTACTTCTACATACTTGAACGTAGACAGGTTATTGACCAGGATGTCTTCCTCACCACAGACGGTGATAATTCGTCCGCTGACCGGAAACTTAATCTTCTGGTGTAGAGTTGAAGAGAATGCCCCAGCATTATGGATCCAAGGACGACCCAGCAGGCAACTGTAGGAAGGACTGATATCCATCACGTAGAAGACAGTGTTGAAGGTTTGTGATCCAATCAGAATTGGCAATTCTACCTCTCCAAACACCGATCTCTTAGAACCATCGAAGGCTCTCACAATAAGATCTGAAGGTTTCAAGACCAAACCCTCTACTTCTAACTTTGACAGGGCTCTCTTGGGTAGCACATTGAGAGAGGAGCCTGTATCCACCAGAACATGCGATAGTACAGTGTCTCTGCATTCCATCGAGATGTGCAGAGCCTTGTTATGATTGCGTCCGGCTGGTGTTAAGTCAGAATCAGTAAAACCTAACCCGTTGCTTGTATGCACATTGGCAACGATCCCTTCTAGTTGGTTTACCGAGATATCTTGAGGTACATAAGCAGCATTAAGAACCTTCAGAAGTGCCTCCATGTGTGCCTCCGAACACAATAGGAGTGAGAGAATGGATATCTTGGACGGAGTCTGAATCAACTGATCGACTACCTTGTAATTGCTTTTCTTTATGATTCTCAGAAGCTCGTCCACATCCTTTGCAAAAGTGGGCTCAGAACCTCCCTGGGGTGCAGAGGTACCCCCATTCACGGCTTGCTTGCCCTTGGCTTTCGCCACAGCATCAGCATTATCAGCTTGGGTAACCGGTGGTGAGAACAGTCTACCACTCCTGGTGAATCACCTGATTCCTCCAACATTATCCACTGTGGGACCGTCAAATTCAGGCTTCTGACCCTCTTCTACTTTCAGTGGTCGTTCCACCTTATGATCGTGCGTATACACGCTTCCCCCATAATGCCACGGAATGGCCCTTTCACTGCTGAAAGGTAAAGGACCAGGGGTTGTGATGGTCATAGTAGATCGTCGCACTGGTGGCACGGGTTGCGCTTCTGGCACACTGATCTGATTAGTTGGGTAGAAAATAGTGATAGTGGCAATATCACAGTCGTACTCAGAAATCTCATTCATTGAAATGAAAGCATCCGAAACATCGGAATCAAGTTCAATTACATCATCATGGTTTATAGAAACAGTAGGAACAACATCTGCGAACTCATCAGCAGCATCTTCAAACCCTTCTTTCTCAACCCCTTCCACAGACTCTTGGACAGACAAATCCTCAACATGGAGGATACCTTTGTCGAGCAAGGCCTGGATACCTTGCTGTAGCTTCAAACAACCTCCGCCCTGAGTAGCACAATCCAAACAACCCTTCCCACAACCGGGGAAAACGTCGGCCTTCAGCAAGCATCCTTTGATATCCGACAATGGAGTCTTCAACTTCAACACATCCTTAATGGACTTGGCTTCTCCCTCTACCAAATTAACGTTCGCACCACCATGCTGGGGCATGGGATTGTTGACGACATTCGGAGCTGGTGCAAGGTCGATGGCCTTTGAATCTATGAGGTCCTGAACTACGTGCTTAAAAGCTTTGCAGTTCTCAATATTGTGGCCAGGTGCCCCAGAGTGGAAGCTACACCTAGCGTTGGCGTCGTAACCCACCGGAAGTCTACCAACAGGAGGAGCCAGAGTGCGTAATTGCACAAGTTGTAGTTGTTGAAGACTAGAAAGCAATTGAGCGTACGACATTGGAAGGGTGTCGAAACGCTGGTCCATCATCTTTTGCCTATGTTGATAAGCGGGTCTGTTACCCGGTTGTTGCTGCTGTTGATACTGAGCTGGTTGACGTTGTGATTGTTGTTGTTGTAGTGGTGCTGCAGTTGGAATGGTCACAGCCGCAACATACGGTTGCTGATGATAATTCTGAAAGTTATTCCTCCGGTTATCCCTGTTCTGATAAGAAGATATGGCATTTGCATCCCCTTCTCTCCTCTTCTGTCCCTGAATGAACGACTTCTTCACCCCTGATGAGGATCCACCTCCACTCTGGCTCTTATAGGTCTTTAGGTAATTCTCCACCCTTTCTCCAGTGGAGACCACATCAGCAAAGTTGGATGCATTGCACCCCACCAGACGCTCCAGATAAGGTCCAGGCAGCGTATTCATGAACATGTTGGCCATTTCCTTTTCCAACATAGGAGGCTGAACACGGGAGGCTGTATCCCTCCAGCGTTGAGCGTATTCCCTGAAGCACTCATTGCTTTTAAGAGACAGATTCTGAAGTTGAGTTCTGTCCGGAGCCATGTCTGCATTATACTGATACTGCTTCACGAAAGCCTCTGCCAAATCCCTCCAGCAACGGATGTGGGCTCTGTCCAGCCTCATATACCATTCCAAGGATGCCCCAGCTAGGCTATCCTGGAAGAAGTACATAAGTAGCTTCTCGTCATCAGAGTATGCAACCATTTTACGGAAATAGGCTTGCACGTGAGTTTTGGGGCAAGAGCTGCCATTGTATTTGTCAAATATCGGGACCTTGAATTTTGGTGGCACTCTCACACCTGGGACCATCCCCAAGTCAGCAACATCTACTCCCAGAGGATTCTGTCCTTCCACTGCCTTCAACCTCTCTTCCAATCTCCTAAACATGGGGTCCATGCCAAAGTCTTCCTGAAGCAAGGGGAACTGATCATCCTGACCATCCTGAATGGGTTGTTGACCGGAGGTGACATGTAGGATTGGGATAGGCCCCGATCCATTGGGTCCATTAGCCTCTCCAGCTGGAGGATCAGCCAACGTCTCCGGTTGAGTAATAGGGGGATCTCTCTGTACCAACAATCTAAGCTCCTGCTGTCCTTGAGCCACCCCTTGAACCAAATCCATGAATTGATTCATGTGAATCTTCATCTCGGCGAGCTCTGCCTGTAGGCTTTCCATTACTCTCTGTTGGTTCCTCCGGGTACCGTATCGGTGAATCCCTGAGTCAGCTATCCTGCTAGTGGGACACCAAACAAACTGAGAACACTGTGGCGGTACCTGTTATGCAAGACATGCGGATAACTATACAAATGCAATGACATGTTTATCAATTCCAAAAGTATTCTACCCCCTTGATTCCAGTCTCACATTTGATAAACAGTGTGAAAAGAAAACCCCGACTAGAATCAAGAAGAAGATTTAAACCCCCTTGAAAAGGATAAACATGTGTTAAATGATATGAATGCAAATGATGTGATGATGTGAGTGCAATGCAGTGGCATGTCAATCAGGATTGCTGTATCTGCTTGAACATCTGTCAGGTTGCACTGTCTGGAGAGAAATCAAGAGCACACCAAACAAAGGTCATGGGATGGGTCATGTTATCCTTAATATCAACCACTCATTGCGGCGGATTATGGTTTACACCTTATCAACACCCGAGTTTCATTGATATTAAGGATACCTGATCGGATCAACCATGAATCAAGGGTTTGTCGCAAGTCACGAGCATGGAGTTTAGGTTAAGAACCACCCAAAAGGAGTGTACTAAGGTTTAAACCTGCCAAACATGTTCTACAAAAGGTTCCCATAGTCATAATCCCATCTTTCGGATATTATCAGAGGAACGACTACTCGTATTCCAACAATATTCTCAAGAGAGACTCTTATGAGTGTAGTATCGCGTAACAATCGTATCAAATCTTACACTTGAACGACTTTCGCACTACGTCCTACAAATAGGCCAAGATGGGTTAGGTAAACTAAGGTCCTTGGCTTCTTAGGTCTATATTGGAACAAGTAATGTCTAACCACAACTTACTTATGTGACATTATTGATCTCAACATGACCTCCACCAAGTGAATGGGCTTGCAAGTCAACTCGCTAAGGAATAACTCCACACAAGTTGACAGGACTATGCCATTCTCCTATCTTAAGTGCACTCGAGTTCGGGTATAGAACTCATCTCACAAAGATCACCAAGCAGCCATAGCCAGCCAACAGATACAACAATGATATGTACACAATGCAATAAGGTAAAACAGGTAAATAAATAACTGTACAAAAGCATGAACACCCAATAAACAAACAAACTACAAAAGCTAGGAGGGACTCGCTTAGGGAAGATGGACCAGCAAGAGGTCAACTTCTTAAAGTCCCCAGCAGAGTCGCCAGCTGTTGCAACCTGAAAAATACAGTGTGCGAAAAAAACAACCGGCGAAAGAGAATGACAGAAGAGTCGCCACCGTGCGTTATTCATCCCAAAGGAGGGAAAGGAAACGCTCGAAGTAAACCTAAAAAAGGGAAAGGACAAGACAGGGTCTCGCGACCAAATTTTGGGTTCGGGAGTCGGTTATGCGAAGGGAAGGTATTAGCACCCCTACGCATCCATAGTACTCTACGGGATCCACTTTTATAGTTTTTTGTCTAAAGGGTGTGAGCTTATCTAATGTACTATTTACTAAAAGGTTAAGAGAAATGACTCGTGTGGATGTCTCACCCACTGCATACGTATCTCATCTGAATATGAGAATCAGAGTCTTCGTAGCTCGGCTGACCTATAGGTCGGGGGATGTGTGCTCGCTAAGACATCGCGTCTTATGCCTACGTATCTCATCTGGAATGAGAATCAGAGCAAGCCGTAGTTCGGCTAACTACGGGTTGGGGAATGGGTTTTGGATGAACGACGTTACTACGCAATCTACCGGATGCTCGACCTTTGGAGACTTACTCACCTGTAGTAGAAGGAGTAAACGTGTGTTATGGGTTTGGGATGTGCGAGGGCAAACGGGCAGTCCTTGACGAAGGAACCGTGCTACATGTGGGGATACGAATACAAAACACAAAACATGTATCTCAAAGTAAAATGCCACCAAGGGGCTCAAACATTGCCTCCTATCGAGGTCTTCCAGCTAAGAAAGCGATAAAGTACGAGAAAGGGAAAAAATTACCACACGGATAAAGATCCGAAGCTATAGCAGTTAAAGGAGCAAGAAACCCTGAAATCTCTCCAGCTGATGAGAGCGATCGATCGAACGGCGCGGCTGGATTTGTAAAGCTCTGTTAGGTTTGCGTAGGGCGGAGGCGAAAGAGCGTGTGAATCGGAGTGAACTCCTCAGAGCTGCCTGAAGGTTGCTGCAGAGTAATTCCTAGGTCTCCTTCTCTCAAGATCTCTCTCCCGTGGTTCTCCCAGTGTAACTCCAAGTCCTTTCCTCTACTGAAACTTCAGTATTTATAGACTTATTTCGTGGGTAATGGGCTTGGAATGAGGTCAGCTGAGGCCCAAAGCTTTCTGATATTTTCTGAAATGCGCGCCCTTCGCCTAGCGAAGGATCTGCTCGCCTAGCGAGCATGACAGTGTTCTTCGCTAGGCGAAGCATCTGCTCACCTAGCGAGCATGACAGCTCATCAACCGATTCTTGCTTCTTCAAGTCTGGCAATTTGCACGGCGAATAGGCCCCAAATGGACCTGTTGGTAGTACCTCAAGTCTATTCCTTGCGTTGACTGACCGTCTAAGTAGAACCCACAAAGTGTCCTGGATGATGTTCGAGCTTCTTGGAGCTAATTCTGATTGACGCGATGCAATATGGCATGAAATGCTAAATGACCTAAAAAGTGAATGCATGAATGAGGAGGGCAAATTTTGGGGTGTTACACATGAGTATCCAGATGATGTCTCCATCACTGGCAAGAAGACCTTAAGGAAGTTATTAGCCAACTTTATCCTAAGTGGTGATGTGCTCTATAAGATAAATTTTGACATAGTACTACTCATATGTATGGATAGACACAAAGAAGACTTGCTCATCAAGGAAATCTATGAAGGTTCTTTTGGCATTCATGCAAACAGATATGCAATGGCAAATAAGATTCTTAGAGCTGGCTACTATTGGTTAACGATGGGAATAAACTTTTACCATTATGCTAAGAGGTGCCACAAGTTCCAAATTTATGATGACAAGGTGCATGTGCCACCTAGTCCTTTGAATGTCTTGACTACACCATGGTCGTTCTCAATGTGGGGCATACATGTAATTGATATGATTGAGCCTAAAGAGGTAAATGGACATCATTTCATTCTGGTTCCCATTGACTACTTCACCAAGTGGGTGTAAGTTGCTTCTTATGTGAATGTGACAAAGCAAGTGGTCATCCATTTTATCAAGAAAGAAATGACTTATCGTTATGGGACTCCCAACAAAATTATCACTGATAACGAATATAACTTGAATAATAAGATGATAAAGGAATTATGTGAGAGCTTCAAAATCTAACATCATAACTCATCACCTTATAGACCAAAGATGAATGACATTGTAGAAACAACTAACAAGAATATCAAGACGATCATCCAGAAGATGGTGAAGACTTACAAAGCCTAGCACATGATGTTGCCTTTCGCTCTGCATGGGTATAGAACGCTCATTTTCATTTCAACAGGGGAAGCCCATTTCTCTCTGGTCAATGGAATGGAGTTGATGCTACCAATAAAAGTTGATATCCCCTTGCCGAGGGTGTTGATGGAGACTGAATTAGAAGATGCAGAATGGATTCAAAGAAGATATGACCAACTCAATCTGATTGAAGAAAAGAGACTAAGAGGGATATGCCACAGTCAGTTGTATCAGAAAAGGCTCAAGAGGGAATTCGACAAGAAATTATGACCTCGAGAGTTTAGAGTAGGTGACTTGGTGCTAAAAAAGATCATTTGCATCCAAAAGGATTCACGTGGAAAATGAATCGCCAACTATGAAGGACCATACATAGTGAATAAAGCTTTCTCTAGTGGAGATTTAGTTCTCACAAACATGGATGGAGAAAATGTTAATACCTTAGGATTGGCATTACTTTTAGTAAAACAAATAATGTAATCACCTCTGTTGTTTTAATATGTTGGGTTGAAGAAATTCAACATCTGGACCAACATGTCTTGTACGATGTCACGACATCAGGTCTGTGACATCGTACATGTGTAGAAAACTGAATTAATTAATTCAGTATATATTCTGGGATTAGCAAGGATATCTGGTGAATATCCTAACTCCCATGTGGAGGTCTTGAAGACTCAATCAGAAGATATATAGGCTCAAAGTAAGGAGATATATATGGAGAGATTTTAGGATTGAAGACCTTGTTTGTAGCAGAATTTTTCTGCTGAAGTTGTAACAGCAAAGAACAAGTCTGCTGCGATTTCTGAAGGCCCAAATCCAGTTGGGTGATTAGGTTATAAATAGCTAATTGTAACCTAGTTTTTGTAAGCCTCTTAGAATGAAAATTTAGGGGTGTGTGTGAGGTAAACCTCCCAACCTGTGGGAAGGTTACCATGTGTTTCTCAGTGGTAAAAGCTGAGAGTTTTTGTAACTCAAAGCCTGTAGGCAAGAGTGATTTTGTTCTTGAATGAAGCTATGAAGCAAGTTCAAGGTGTGTTAACATTACATTGTATTTGTAGTGATAGGAATGGAAACTGGAGGTTTCTATCTAGGAGTTCCTAGGTATAGATTGCATTGGGTAGGGATTAAGTGAAGAGTTGTAAACGGGTGAGTTTAACTCTGAATTAATACTGCTAATAGTGGATCTTCTTCCTGGCTTGGTAGCCCCCAGATGTAGGTCATGTTGGACTGAACTGGGTTAACAATTTCCTGTGTTTGTTATCCTTCTGCATGTGTTTATTACTGTCATAACTCAGCAGGTATTCCAGTCAGCTTATCAAGCTGATAACAGACCTGGTATATAGCCTTCTGTTTGAATGTCAATCAGAATGTTGTAACATTCATCAGTGACAGCGTATACTGAATAACAAGCAGGTTTATTTTAGTTCAGTATTTATTTAAGTCTGTTCTATTCAAGGATAACAGACCTGGCTGAAGGATCACTGTGAAACTGTCAAACTGGATGTTTTGATAGTTGATACTGAAGGTTGATACTGAAGTAGAGACTAGTTGGTCTTTTACAGTACTGCTAACTTAGCACAGTACGTTTCCAGGAACATAACAGAATCAGCATATGTTCTGGATGTCGAACAGAATGTCGTGACATTCATTCTCAACAGCAGGTGCTAAAAGTGTAGGATGATTGGTTTTTCAGGTTCAGTATTTTTCTCAGGCTATTCTTCAGGGATTCAACAGCTGAGCTAAAATCCAGGAAACCAACTACTAACCTACAATAAATGAACCTAACAAATAGCCTAGTTATTAGCAATCTAATAAGTGGAAATTAGATTAACATGTTCAACCTTTAATTCAGGAAATACAAGTAAAAGACAAACACACAGGAACAATGTGACAGATGATAACTGTGTAAGAAAACAACAGAAGTGAGTGCTAGGACTGATCTCTGTTGAGTCTTTCTTCCTGATGCACAGAACCAGGTGTTCATCCATTCTAGGGTGACATAGAATGAGATGTCGTGACATCTGTGAACGTGTGCATATTAGTACAGTGGTTAATAACTATCTTGCTGTATTAGTTACAATGTTAGATCAGATGTCATGACTTGGAGTAGAACATCTGAATTCTGACTACACCAGAATTTCAATTGGTATCAGAGAAGGCATCCTGTTCTGCTTCTGGATGAGATCCATGGGTGATACTTTCTGGTATCTTGCAAGAAGTTATGTTGGAACCAGTGGAAGGTTCTGTAATTTCCCTGAATGGTCCCTTGAAGTAGGTGGATGGACTGTTCATGACAGGAATAATGTGTACCTGTATGTGGAGGTTGGCAATTGGCCGTTGGATGGGACATCTGTGCCAGTATTGAATCACATTCAAACTTGGTATGGACTTGGAGGCTGATCTGGTGAAAAGGGTGTTCTTAGGTTGAGTTGTATTATGATTTCCGCTGCATAATATCTGGCAAAAACTCAAACTCTGATGTAGTTTTCCCTCAAGTGGATGAAAGAATGCTGAATTCAAGATTCCATCATACTCGAGTGAAGATGTCAAAGATACTTGAGTCTCATCAAGTCCACTCTTCTTGGTAAGAATCACCTGATCACTGATTCTTGTAATCTCCTGGTCAGTGGATATGAAAACCTTGAAGACTTTCAAGGAGGGCCTGCTTCAAGGAGGTTAAACTGATGTTCCATGTGATGTTAGAACATGTTGTTCAACAAGTATTCAGCTACTGGTTGAAGAGCAGATGGTTTTAGGAGTCAAACAAAGGAATACCTTGGTTTGAAACCTACTCCTGACCTGGAAGAGGAGACATCTGTGTGAGCTAAGTTGACTAGGATAGGGTCAACTGTGTGTATGCTCAAGAAGGTCACTTTTAGAAGTTGGATCTCTAGAAGTGGAGCTGGTTGAAAAGTGACACTGTGCAATCCCCGCTGTGTGCCTTATCCCTGTAGATTGATCAGGGTTGAGCAGTTGGTTTCTGAAGTACTATAGTGTACCAGAAGACATGTCCCCTGGATGATAGAAGTCAATAATAGGGCAACCTGACTGCTATTCCATTCAAGAGGATTGGGACCATGAATCTTGTTATTCAAACACCACGATCAGAAGTGACAGTTCTTTCAAGGAGTGAGAATATGAAGATTCAGAGGTTGGTTGAGGTAGTATGCTCTGGCAATGCATATCTACTATGAACTAGTGTTGTTGTCTTTCACTAGTACTCATGGTCAGCTGAAGTTTGATTGGCGTGATTGGAGTAAGTCTAGGTACAACTCATAGAGTTAGGTGCCACTGGTAGGGATGGTGTATGTCATGTTGAGACATATTTGTACAATGCATGGAGATTGGTGTGAAGTTTCCATGATTGTTAATTTGAGGGGGAGTTTTGGTTAACCTCCTCACATTTGGTCAGCCTAAAGTCTGGTTGGCTGTTGACCTGTGTCACATGGGTTCTGGTGGTTATGTGACACACTTGCAAGGAAGAATTCATCTCTATCATTCCTAAGGGTGAATTTAATCTGAGAAGGTTTTCAAAACCATTGAAGTGCTTGCAAGCAGAAGATGTTGACACTAGAAAAGTATGTTCAAAGTAGTCTTATGGTGAAAGTATCTGAAAGGAATATTGGGAAAGGATTTAAAATCAATGTCAGCTTGTGCCAAGTACAAGTATTTAATTGATTATCCTTGGAGCTCAAGATATCTGATGTTCTTAAAGATGTTGGAACATCTCTTCTTCAAGAACCTGTGCAGAATCACAGGAAGGATAATACATTGGCTTATGGTCTATCTCTTTAGTGGCAGCAAAAGCAGATGATCTCTGAAAAGGTTTCCTGGCAAGAAACATGTTCAGCCTTGGTATGTACAAGAAGAAGAAGACATCATAGTCTTGATGGTGGCTACTTGGATCAGCTTATTCCTGATCTAGGTAAGGAAGTGCATTGGCTAATGCACACTATGAAGTGAAGAACAAGGGGCAGCTTTCTTAACATCATGGAAACAGCCTTGCTTTAGGAAGTGGAATCCTTGGTATAGCTGAAGGGTTAGTTTCTAACTGGTCCCTCTGAAGACTCATGCATCAGAGTGTCTGATGCCTTTGGAGAAGAAGCAGTAATTCATCAAGGTGTGAGCTTGGATGACTTAACTGCAAACCTGCAGGATGGAGGTTGTTTACTCAAACTTGGTTCCTCAATCAAGTCTATGAGAACATTGAACTCTTGTTCTGTGAAGGGAGGAAGTTCTTTCAAGTGGCAGAAGAAGGAGCTGAATTCAACAGCTAGATGTCTAAACACAATGTTGTGACATTTGGTTTAACTTCAGATTCTTAGTTGGTGAAGTGGCACATCAACTTAAGATAGAAGGGTCTACAGAGTTGTAGATTGGGTACTTCAAAAGGATCGTTCTCATTGCAGTTCTTAGGAGTTGCTGGTTGGAGAAGATGTTACATGTTCATGTCTTAGAGACCCTAAGCTTTGGTTAACATGTAACTTGAAGTTCAAATCTCACTTGGAAGATCAGAATATCTTTGGGAGAAGTCTGATAAACTTGGAGAGGTCAAAAAGAAGCATCTGACCTTTTCATATGAGGATTCATGAAGGAGGTAATCAACCAGTGGCATTTGGTCTATCTCAGAAGTGAATTCGAAGAATCAAGATAATCCACATATGGCAGCTGATTATTCTTGAGGAAAGTCTGAGACAAATTACTTTTGAGCAGAAAAGTAGTAAGTTGAAGACTAAAGGAGGTGTTTTCTATTCATCTCTTGGAGCTTGTGGTAGGAGTTCTGAGCTATCTATGGAAGAGTATCTCGTGTAATGGGATGAAAATGTATATGTCCCAATGTATGTCTGGGTTCTTCTTGATCAACCCGGTGACTCAGTGATATCTGAAGACTATCAGATGGTGTGCCTTGTCTTGTTATGAAGGATGTCCCAGCCGATGTTAGAACATCTTGTGAAGTGGTCTTCTGTTCTGGTTAGAAGAGAGATTGACACAGAGTGTGAATGTGTTCAGCTAAGAGGGTTGAACAGAGGGTGTGCTCTTGAAGACATGAAGATGCGTCTTATGTTTTCCATTCATCAAGTGGTCTGGATTCTCTTTGAATCAGGAAGTATGTGAAGGTCCAACTTTGGGGTGTTGGATATGCTCATGTGTGACCTCCAAGTGTCAAGAGGAGAGTAGGGTGTCCATGACAGGGGGAGTTCTGTCTTTGAAGCTGCAAGTACTTATCAAGCTTGTGGTCTTTGTGTACTCAGATAACTAGGTATGGAACCTTGTCAGTTATCAGGATGCTGTGATGTATGTCAAGGCTGAGTGAGCAGAAGAATGTCTGACTAGATGTCAAGTCTCTACTGGAGGTATGACAGGAACCTTGGGAAATGTTGAATACTGGCAGAATGCAGGAAAAAGCCGCGTGGAATGTTAAGACATCGCGTGCAACGTGTCTGACTGCATATATGGAATAGTCTCCATGCACTGGAACTGCTGTTTTGAAAAAGAAACAGTCAAGAGCTATAAAAGGTATTCAAAGATAGTCTGAGATTTTGTTGGTGATTCCCTGACTGTTTCTCAGCAAATATTAATGAATCTTGACCAAGCATTAATGCCTACCGTTAATTCCTAAGCACGGGCTGGACTATTTAAAGGATGTAATAGCCCTCTTCTTCTCACAAGAGAAACACTCCATTCCCTCAGAATCATGGGGTATGTTAAGGTTTGGGCAAGCTGCGCCTGGATCTGGTTTTGTGAGGGGTGCCTTTACAAATGTTTAGCTAAAAAGGGGGAGAGAAATACAGTCCTGGGGTTGAGAAAGTACCAGAAGCAAGCTAACTGTGGTAGCAAACAGAAGTTGGTGTCAGGCACAAAATCCACCAACTGGGTATATCACTTGTGCCTTGTGATCTGAGTTACATTGTCTATGTACTCAGCATTACATACTCTTCAGAAAGCTCTCCTGTTGAGGGGAAGGGTTCTGGTACAACTGAGTCTTGTTCCTCTTCTTCCTCATGTACACCAACATAGGTGTTTGTGGTGGTGGAGAGAATGACAGAGGCTTATTTGTTTTAGCTAAAATTTGCCAAAGGGGGAGATTGTTAATACCTTAGGATTGGCATTAATTTTAGTAAAACAAATAATGTAATCACCTCTGTTGTTTTAATATGTTGGGTTGAAGAAATTCAACATCTGGACCAACATGTCTTGTACGATGTCACGACATCAGGTCTGTGACATCGTACATGTGTAGAAAACTGAATTAATTAATTCAGTATATATTCTGGGATTAGCAAGGATATCTGGTGAATATCCTAACTCCCATGTGGAGGTCTTGAAGACTCAATCAGAAGATATATAGGCTCAAAGTAAGGAGATATATATGGAGAGATTTTAGGATTGAAGACCTTGTTTGTAGCAGAATTTTTCTGTTGAAGTTGTAACAGCAAAGAACAAGTCTGCTGCGATTTCTGAAGGCCCAAATCCAGTTGGGTGATTAGGTTACAAATAGCTAATTGTAACCTAGTTTTTGTAAGCCTCTTAGAATGAAAATTTAGGGGTGTGTGTGAGGTAAACCTCCCAACCAGTGGGAAGGTTACCATGTGTTTCTCAGTGGTAAAAGCTGAGAGTTTTTGTAACTCAAAGCCTGTAGGCAAGAGTGATTTTGTTCTTGAATGAAGCTGTGAAGCAAGTTCAAGGTGTGTTAACATTACATTGTATTTATAGTGATAGGAATGGAAACTGGAGGTTTCTATCTAGGAGTTCCTAGGTATAGATTGCATTGGGTAGGGATTAAGTGAAGAGTTGTAAACGGGTGAGTTTAACTCTGAATTAATACTGCTAATAGTGGATCTTCTTCCTGGCTTGGTAGCCCTCAGATGTAGGTCATGTTGGACTGAACTGGGTTAACAATTTCCTGTGTTTGTTATCCTTCTGCATGTGTTTATTACTGTCATAACTCAGCAGGTATTCCAGTCAGCTTATCAAGCTGATAACAGACCTGGTATATAGCCTTCTGTTTGAATGTCAATCAGAATGTTGTAACATTCATCAGTGACAGCGTATACTGAATAACAAGCAGGTTTATTTTAGTTCAGTATTTATTTAAGTCTGTTCTATTCAAGGATAACAGACCTGGCTGAAGGATCACTGTGAAACTGTCAAACTGGATGTTTTGACAGTTGATACTGAAGGCTGATACTGAAGTAGAGACTAGTTGGTCTTTTACAGTACTGCTAACTTAGCACAGTACGTTTCCAGGAACATAACAGAATCAGCATATGTTCTGGATGTCGAACAGAATGTCGTGACATTCATTCTCAACAGCAGGTGCTAAAAGTGTAGGATGATTGGTTTTTCAGGTTCAGTATTTTTCTCAGGCTATTCTTCAGGGATTCAACAACTGAGCTAAAATCCAGGAAACCAACTACTAACCTACAATAAATGAACCTAACAAATAGCCTAGTTGTTAGCAATCTAATAAGTGGAAATTAGATTAACATGTTCAACCTTTAATTCAGGAAATACAAGTAAAAGACAAACACACAGGAACAATGTGACAGATGATAACTGTGTAAGAAAACAACAGAAGTGAGTGCTAGGACTGATCTCTGTTGAGTCTTTCTTCCTGATGCACAGAACCAGGTGTTCATCCATTCTAGGGTGACATAGAATGAGATGTCGTGACATCTGTGAACGTGTGCATATTAGTACAGTGGTTAATAACTATCTTGCTGTATTAGTTACAATGTTAGATCAGATGTCATGACTTGGAGTAGAACATCTGAATTCTGACTACACCAGAATTTCAGAAAAGTACACACCTCGTCAACTCTGACGCAATCAAGAAGTATTACACTTAAGAAAAGAAGATGGATAAGAAAGTTCGATATGTCGAAAACCAAAAGGGCGACATAGGCAAAAATGAGCATCCCGATGAGTTGAAAACCTAAAAAGGTGACTCGGGAAAAGTTAGGGATAAACAAAAAAATTTAGGCCAGTAATTCAAAAACCTGAAAGGGTGGCTTAAGAAAAAAAGGGTAAATCTCCCAGTGAACTAAAACGCTAAGGAGCAGTTCACGCAAAAGTTTGGAAATATCCAAAGGCATAAGAGTGCAGCAGCATGTAAGTCAATAATGCAACAATATTCAAATGGAAGGGAACAGTCTAATCGCCATCTCCAAAAGAAAAGTAATGAGGATTAAAGGACATAGGGGAAAATAGTGAATGTTGTATATCGATGGAAATGCAGTTAAATTTACATTGCCATTTATTTGCTTCCTTTTTATGCAATCTCCTCTTAAAGGGACTTATATCTTCATGGACCATTATCCCATGTATGAGTTATTCTTCTGATCAAATAAAATTGTTCAATCGAACATTCCTTCATCAATTTTTTTTTCTGTTTGTTTACATAATGCTATTTTTATTCTTGACAAAACATTAAAACACTGAAATAATAAAAGCTTTTGAAAACTCTAAATTATTTTGATCTTTGAAATGTCAACATAATATTTGTTAGCTTATAATAATTCATTTGGTTCACAAGACATGGGGAATATCAAATGATCATATTAATGAGCAAGTTAGAAGTGGAAATTCTTCCAAAAACAAGAATCGACATGAAGCCCGCTAGACGGCAAATCAGAAATCAAAGATTTGCAAACCATCTTCATGGTGTCAAAATTGTTCAAGACCAAGGGTGTAGGGAAATCAGAGCATGACGCCCACAAAATGCATAAACGAGTAAGTTCATGCATTCATTTTCTTTCCTGCATATCATACACAAAACAGATCATGCATAAGCCTCGGCCAGGATTCAGTGACCTCAAGGAGAAGTCTGGTACAATCCCCAACAAAATCAAGTTTTGAGATGCGTTCTCATGAGTAGAACATATCTTTTCTTCAAGTACAAGTTGCTTTCAGAAGTCAGTCAGTGTTGATGTTGATTCTCAAGATGAGTTTCTTTCCTAACATAGTGATTGATATTCCCCGAATTAAACCCTGGTGTCAACGGAACTTCTGTTTGGCTTCTCCAATAGATGTTTCCCCGTAGATTTTACTTTGAAATTTTCTCCAGCAAGACTTTATCAGCTCCCCAAGAGAATTTCACTTTAGGAGGACTCCTAAGAAAGGTATCCCCAGCAGTATTATCTGCAGTAAGTCTCTTCGAAGTATTTGTCTAAGATGGAAATATCTTCTCGAGGATAGCTCAGGATTAACAATCTCCTCAGTGAGTCTAATATGCAAGAGTTCCCCAACAGAAAAGATTCAGTGAATAGTCTCAGTATATCCCCAACAAGTATCTTGTATGGTTTTTCCCAGAGAGTCTTTTATATTTCCCAATAGATGAGCTTTCAATCAAGAGTAGTTGGAAGTGTCATCTTCAACCAAGAGCAGTTAAATGCGATAAGTTCAGCCAAGAGTAAATAAATACTCTGTTTCCAACCAAGAGCAGTTGGATACAGTATTTGTGTATATTTTGTTAGACTATGGCACGGATCTAGAAGGGGGGGTTGAATAGATCCCAATTAAAAATTTGAGTCGGCGCTACCAATTAAAAATTGGTTTTGAAAATTTGTTTTAAGTGCGGAAGCGGCCGAGGAAAATATAGTCTAAAACGAACCGTTATTGGAAAACCGGATATGCATCTAGCCTATGGATTAGTGACAATGTGGAATAAGAATCACTACACTAGTCACACGATCAATGATTTGTTTCACTTACTAGGATTCCTAGTTCCAATGATTCAAAGAGCAAACCAAACTAGATACACAACTAAGACAATTTTGGTTTAGGCAAATTATCAAACACTTGGTGTGCAAAAACACTCCAAGTGATATTTATGTTGAGTAAGAGATTTCAATTAGTCTAGTATAAAATTTTATTGTAATTTGATTTCAAAAATAGAGTCTTAACTTCTTACTCAATTAATATCAAGGTTTGATAAAAGTGCTTATACAAAAATCACTTAATTTTTAAGCTAAAAACAACTATGCTGAAAAATAGAGAAGGCAAGGATTTGATGAGGCAGTTCCCCCGTCGTCCTCGCTTCGGGGTACGTCTGCCCTCAATTCTAAAACTAGAATTGAGATGATTTAATAGATATCACCTGTTGAATTCAACCGTTTATACAAGGATTGCAAAGCAAATATACAACAGAACTCTCAAGACGTTGAATGTTGCTTCCACTCCTTGTTCCTTGATTCAAGGAGAATCAAGTCCTTCGATTGTTGTTGATAGACCTCCGATTCCAGCCCCTTTGTTGAATAACCCTCAGTTATTCAAACCCTCGGCCCGGCTGATCTCAACTACAACAAATCGAACCCGAAAACTTCCCTTCAATATCACTGAATCCGCTACTAGATTGATGAAGACTTCCTCTTCCCAATCACCTTCGCTCAGCTGAAAATTGATGAAGAATTCGTCCCAAAACCCCCAAAATCAAACCAGTCTTGGAGGAAAAAACCCTAAAGGTTTTATTCAAGAAAAAACCTGTCACAAGCTTCAACCCGAACCGGATTCCCCAATCTCAGCTTCGAACCTTATCACCTTTAACCAATCACAAAGAACTTCAAAAATGGTTGTGTGTAGTTGATGTGTTGTGAGATGTTGAAGATGAAGATGATGAATCTTGGACACCTATTTCACTTTTTCTTGTTCTTTGAACACTTGAATCAATTTGACAAATGTTAGTTGATACAAGTAACTAAACTTCTATATATAGTAACCAACCAACCAACCCACTTAACAGCTTTTCAAACAGAGTGGGAAATACTCAAAACTGAATTTGCGCACGAGCGGTCGACCATAGCAGGTCTATGCGTCGATGCATGGCCTGCAGTTTTGGACAGACTGAAGAATACATCAGTGTGCGTCGACCATAGGTCGGCGTACGCTGACCCGTGGGAAAGTGAAAGCTTCATGCGCCGACCCTGTGGTCGACTCAAGTCTCCATGCGCTGACCCGTGACCAACTGCACTATGTTATGCGCCGACCTGTGGCCAACTGCACTATGTTATGCGCCGACCTATGGTCGACTCAAGCCTCCATGCGCTGACCTGTGACCAACTGCACTATGTTATGCGCTGACCCGTGGTTCATGCGCTGACCCTTGCGGTCGACTCAAACCCTGCAAATCTGCAAAAATTCATATTTTTGTGGTTTTCATGCATTTTGTCATGACCACATTTTATCCACATATGTTGTATGAAATATAGCAGTTTAGATGAGCATAGAAAAGGATATGATAGGTGATATGTTGCATTTGTTTTGTAGAGGTGGAATCGACAATGCCGATTCATCCATGGTGGTCATTTGTCATCATCGAAACCTATGATCGTATGTTGTATGACAATTTGCCCTTACATATTTGTCTTTAACCAATAGCAATTGGATATTATATTTGCACAAATTTGTTTTCAACCAAGAGTAGTTAAGTGTAGTAGCTCTAGCCAAGAGTAATTGGACGCATTAGCTTCATCCAAGAGCAGCTGAATACAACATATTTAACCAAGAGCAACTGAGTATGATCATTTTTTTCCCGATGAGAGTTTACCTTCAACGAAGAACATTTGAAGAACGACCAAATATGTTAATTTATAACACCAATCCCCTACAGAGTTGTATAGATTCACCATCAGCAAGAAGTGGCAGAAACATGGTTAATTAGTGTTAGAAAAATCTACCGTCAATCAAGAGCATATAAACATGATTTTCTAATCCCCAAAGGAGTCTACCGTCAGTCAAGAGCAGCTGAACATGACCTCCTACTCTCTAGAGAGATCTACCAACCATTAAAGAGTATCACCATTACCATAAGATTCACATTCATTTTTTCATTGATTAGGAAATCAAGAGTATTTCCTAATCCATTTGCACCATTCATATCCATCCGATGATTAAGTAGTCAAGAGTATTTCCTAATCTTAAAACATTTCATTCATAACCATAACATATCATTTCATTGCATAAGAAGGAAAAATTTGGATCTGTTTGGTATTTAAACTATCTTTCACCATGAAGATTTAAAGGCAAGTGTCCTTTATATCCTTCAGTTAAAGATGTTTAAATAGAGGCAGTTGTCATACCCTAAATTTTACCCCAAGTTCTTCATCTGCATAACTAAAATCAATCAAGGATAGAGCATAGTTTATCATGCAGTCCTTCAACCATGGACATTAATTAGAATTAGGTACAAAAATCAATCAAGGATAGAGCATTTCATTTAATATTAGTGAATTCATTTCATTCATATTTAGATTGAGGAATCAAGAGTAATCCTTAGCCTCAAAGAGTTCTTTCATTCATGGCATTTCTCAGGGTTCTAGATGGATGATAAATCAAGAGTATTTGATTTCATTTGTGTCTCTGAAAAACATCACTGTCTTTATAATTGAGGATCATAGGTTAAAATTACAAGAGATAACTTTTGTATTTGGTCTTCAATCATAGATCATAGTGACATTTCATCTGAGTCTTTCTTTTCACTGTATTTATGATCAGGTACTAAATGTAATTGGTCCCAGAGTTGACCATTCCATATTTTATTTCTCTGGTCATTAATTATTTGCATCATTGTTGTCCATCAAGATTTTATTGGTTTGAAAGTCAAATGTAAATATTTAAATTTGACTTTCATTACTAGTTAATTTGCATTGCATTTTTGTGTGTGTGCATCCATTAGAGAATGAGATGAAATTAAGAAGTCTGACTTTATCTTTGATCCTTTTTTACTAATTGCATTTTAGTTTGTTTATTTTATCTCCCTTTTGTTTAGATTTATTTTTGTTGATCATGGTTTGTTATTAAATAAATACTGTAGTTTAATTTATAATTAGTTAAAAGATCATTTCTAAATACAATAAAATTCCTTATTAAATAAGTTAGGTTTTACTCCATTATTGTCAAAATATAAAAAGCACAAAAAAGAGTTCTCTTTTTGGATATTGACCCAAAATAATTAGTTTTATCCTATTTGTCTTACAAGTAAATACAAAGGTTGATATTTATAAAGATATATACAAATGAAATTAAAAAAAGAGAGAAAAGTCAGATTTGTTAAAGGCTCCCTACACATTTTCTACTTGTAGCATTGATCTCATCACAACCTCCATGTACCTTCTACATACATAGCCATCATCTTGAATTTCACTCATACCCTTCATCAAACAATATAAAATGCCTCATCATCATATCACAAATAACATGTTCACCATCATATCGACTTCCATACCTCCATACAACATACATCTTCTCATTTAAAAAAAAAGAACATGAATCAACAAGCATAACAAACATCATCAACGTCATTTTATCAGACAGACATAACATACATATTAGTTAAGGTTGGAATTAAAAGGCAAACAACTCACAGAAAACGAGTGACTCCACTCCATTTGCACATGATCCCATATCCCATCATACATATACCATAAAAATTGAATTCATGAGAAGATAATGAAGGCAAATATATGTTGAGACATACATCAAACAACAAACTTCAAATATTGAAATGCAAGGCATGGATGTATAATCAACACACACATAAAAATAGGGACCATCAAAGCTCAACAAAAAATCACGTACCCTCCTCAACCTCACTCTTAATCCCTTGAAATCAGGGATTTTGCCAAAGTCCTAACAAAATTCTCTCACTCCTTTGATTCACACGCTCAAACCAAGTAAAACTCACAAAATATCTAGACTCACAAATTCTCTCACTCCTTATATTTTAATAAAAAAATTGTATTTTTTGTAATTTTGCATTTAAGTGAATGAAAATAAATATTTATTTTTTGGTATTTTTTGGATTCTCGTCATTAATTAAATATTCATGTACTATAAGAAAAGATTTTCTTAGAATTGTTTTTGAAAAGAAGTTTATATTTTTTAAGTTAGCCATGTTTTTATTTCTACAATATTTGGTGTATGTTTGTGATTTTTTCAAACAAAACCGCACATGAAGAGAAATCCTAGAGCAAGTAAAAGTGATTTCTTTTGTAACAAAAATAATTAAAAATGGATTATTAAAAACAGAATAAAAAAACAAAACAAAATCAATTGTGTGAATCAAAGTCAAACTAAACGAAATTATTTTTAGACAAAATTGGAAAAATTAAAATAATAATCAAGACAACAAGCAAACATAATCCACCATAAACAAAAATAAACTGATTTTCTAAGCAAATATCGGACATCAAATCAAAAGTAAAATATCAAACAATAACTGAGGCGATAAGAGGAAATCGACCTACAGGGAGGAGATTGTCCCCAGCGAGCAAAGAGTGAAAGTCTTCCTTTTTAGCTCCTTCTTTTTCCCCTGCTTTTTACTTCGTAATTCTTCTCCCTTTGAATGTTCTTCGCTTACTCATGCTTTTCTTGCAAAGATTGATGATGGAGGGTGTTTTAGGGTTTTGATGTTGTTGTTTTTTAGTGTGAGGAACAACAACTTTAGGATACTGAATTTGGTCAATTGTGGATGGAAAAAAATGTAGAAAATTTGTGCTATTTATAGATAAGAATTAGATCAAAAAATTGAATGAGATTTATCTATTTTTGGAATGATTTCATTTGACCTGATTTTATCTATTTCTTAAAGGGCAAGTCAATGAATGTGGATGAATTCATGGTCTTTGTGAATAAATTGAATTAAAAAAAATTGATAATAAAAAATAACGTGATAAATATAATAATAAAAAGATTTTTATTTTTTATTTTATACTAATTTTTATTTTTATTTTTTTAGATTAAAAATATAAAAAATGAATATTATCATAATAATAAAAAATAAAATAATAAAAAAAATAAAAAAAATAAAAAAAAAATAAAAAGTGCAATTTTAATAATAAAAAAAATAAAAAGGAGAAAAACTGTAAAAGTGAAAAAAAAACATAAAAAGAGAAAAAAAAACTCTAAAAGTGCGGGAAGTGAGATTCAAACTCAAGACGTATCCCTTATATATCCTTACACATGCAATTCAAATAATTGTGTTATTTCATTTATTCGAAATAAAGTGATACTAGAAAGCATATAAAGGGTGGGAACAATTTGGGGTACGACACAACTTATTACTAAAATTCATCAGACTAAGAGGAACATCAATATTAGCTTCACCAAACACAAAATAATGTTTTTGAATAATCAAAAATTTCAGAATAATGAGAAGGAACCTCAATGGAAGAATTATGCCATAATCACTAACCTTCTTTAGCTTCTTCTTCATAGTCACTATTGGTTGCTAAATGTTGGGAGGACCTCCAACCTGACCATCAACTTTCCTTTTAATGACAACTCCTTGCATGAGTCTCATAAAGTACATAAGTCATAATTTAGAAACAATAGTGAGATGTTGAAACATCTTATATGAAAATTTGATTTGCTTCCCAAATTGACACACATAATTTTTTTTATATTCTTCAATATTAAATTTTGACAACCCCTTGACATCATCTTCATATATGATCTCTCTAGAAATATTTTTCTTTCACTTAAAGTTGTCTTGGTGCTTTTGAGTGAAAACACTATTTGTGGGGAAAAATTTATAAGTGGTTGTGTTGTTGTTTTAATTCTTGAGAGTGTGATACTCTTAGAAAATTGAGTTTGGTTCGTGAGATAAACCACTCATAAAATCTATGTTTTTGTTTCTTGAACTTTATCGTAAAAATTTTGTTTTGGTTATTGATATAAGACTGAAAAATATATAAAATGGTTTGTTAGTTTAACTTGTGGTAAAAGTTATCTTTGGTTAGGGATAATCCTATTAAAATCTCAAGATCATATTATATTAAAGTTTATGGGCATAACCTGTAAAAATCTCAAAGTTATAGTCAAAATCTCAAGAAGAACTCTTGGGGACAGGACTATGTCAACGTTCGAAGAAACTTAAATAACTCTCTGGTGCAATCTCTCTAACTCTTATCCTCTTTAATTTAAGCTATTTACTTTTACTGGTTTTATTTCCGTTGTTGTTTACTCTACTCAAAAAATTCCTAACATGTTTTCAAGTAAAATTAAAAATATCACTAAAATAATCGTGAATTTTAAGTACCACAACTTACTCTCTTCTTATACTTGAAGTTGCTTGTCCAACAAAACTAACTTGCTAGAACAAACATGCTAACACAAGGGTAAAACAGTATATACGACTAATAAGTTGTAACTACAATGAAATTTCAACTATCAAGAACAATTACTCTTAAGCTTAATACAAAGTGATTTTAATAAAATGTCAATTTTATCTATAATCCAATGTCGTAATATATTTTCTATCACTAATTCATGATTGAAATTGCAAAAAGTATCATAGTTTTAGATTTTTATTAGTAATTAAGAATCAGAATTACAATAATGCATTGCATAATCTAATACGTAAGTATTGTTCCAATCGATCTCAAATCTATTGCACTGCATCTACGAGGTATTGTTAATTTTTAACTTTGTGAAAACACATCATTATTTTGTTCTTTGGTGTCTTCTTGAGTTTAAAAGTATGAGTATTGTATATAAATTATCTTAATGTGGATTTTTTTGATGAACTAGAACAATATCCCACAATTGAGCATGTTATGGCTCTAGGCCCACATATGATATCAAATGATTTGATATGGGTCTTTCTTGTTAACACGAAGGAAGTGAACTATGATATGATACAAACTTCATTTATGATTTTAGTGTCGATTAGCTTTGGCTTGGTGACGGAGTACCTACATACATTTGAATGCCTAAATGACTGACGATTGAAAGAACAAGTATTATTTTAGAAGAGCGATAATGATCTCGGGTAAATATTTTGAAAATTCTAAGAAGTTATCTCAAGTAATCCCTTAAATATGAAAGAAACTACTAGGTATTTTTACTTATCTCAAGTAATACCTTAAATAGCAAGAATGAGAGAATCTTCTTGATATTTTTGTTTAGATTTTCTCTTAACTGTAATTTAGAAAGAAAAAAAATACTTTAATAGATGTACAAATAACAAATAACAATTTTTTTATTAATTAAAAAAAATTCTCTTTTCTTTATTATCACCACAACTCCATGATTGTAATTAAAAAAAATTAAATTTAAATCATTTAATTTTTTTCTCTTTTCTTATTAATTATTTTTAAAAATATAGATATATGTGTTCCTATGCAAATATTTCTCTTATGTTTTATTTATTAATAATTTATAAATTCTAAAATCAGTTAGTTAGTGATAGTTAGTGATAAGAGAGCTTAAAAAGTGAAGCAATAAATATATTGAAGGTTTTGAAATGACATTCTCACATCTCAGAACATTTTTATGCAAAAATTTCAAAGCTACACATTAATGTTTTTGCGTTAAAGTGATTTTTTAACACAATTGTCTCTAACTTGCTGATTTATCAAATATCAAACGGGTGGATAGTTTCATATCTCGTTCTCATTATAAATAAATACTAACAAATTAACAATTAACATACACAAAATATAATAATATTTAATATTTTTTTATGAATAAATAGCTATACTAATGGAAAATATATGGTACAACGATGCATAACAATAAGCACGGTTTTGACCATTTGGAGACAAATCTCATCGACAAAATCAAAAAGTAGTTCAGCCTTAACTAAATAAAACCTGTCCATATAGCCCATATATTATGTCCCTTTAGACATGAATAAAGTGTAACCGACATAAACAAACCTAAATTAATCAGAAGAAAACAACAATTGGTTGAATTGATATACATGATATTGACATGAGAAAGTGAAAGCTAATTAACAGTTGGTGAAGAATTAAGCACATGCATAAACAACATATCCCATCTTCAATTAAAATATGTATTCTATAAAGGAACATATAGGTATTGTCTTGAAGGCTAAAGCTAACCTTCCATAATTCCATTTGTAGGTATTGTATTGTTTAATTTATAGGACTCTAGTAATTAATTTCTGGTCCTATAATTTCCTAACGTAGGATGTACGAAAACAAAACACAATGAATGAGGTTTCGTGATACATAGTATTTATGTTGAGACATTTAATTTTGTGTACCAACTACACTAATTAATGGACCCATTTTCTTTCAATATCACGACTTTAGCTTCATAGTTTATTTTCCTTATATTCTGTGATATTAAATTAATTCATTTGTGGTTCGTTCTTGTGTCTCTTTTGATATGATTTTGTAATTATATGAATGGGGTAAGAAATATCATATGGGTCATGCAAAACTAATATAGTTAAGTGTTTTCATCCACGGATTCAGATATTTTGACATAAAAGTAATATTATTTACTTTAAATGTTTCTGTACAAAGTAAAATATTACTACTAAAATATCAAATTAATAAGAGAAAATTTGGTAAGAAAAACATGAAATTTCTTTCTATTTATTGGGTCGGGTTGGTTCGATTCTCGAGTCCAATGTGTTATGAGTCGTGTTTTGGACCCAAATTTAATACCACACATCAAAGGTTTTGGTATGATTGAACCTTTCAATTATAAACAATCACACAAAAGAGTCATAATTGTTAGTAATTTATATGCTAATTATTGGAGTTAGTTAAAAATACATATGTTGAAGAAGTCTCACATCGTCCGATATCGTGAAGAAAAATGAGATCAAAACTATATTTGTTTTTATTCGTGTGAAGAAGTCTCATACCTTACAAGATGCACTAATTAAAAGGAATTTAAGTTTTTGTTGTTTTTTTACTTTTCTCGTATACTCTTGTGTTAGACTCGTATGAGAAATAGTTAAATATTTTCTTTGGAGAATGAGTGTATATGTGTTGTGAGTGTCTTTGAGGGCAACCTATAGGTTGTAAGATTGTTAACAGTGTTGTTATCGGGTTATCATTTGACAATGACAATGATTTTTTCTTCAGTTGTGAGTTTCTACGTTTTGTTATTGTGTTTTTTTTTTCCGGTTTTTTTTCCCACAATTGGTATTATACATTTTAGTTTGATCAAACTATATAATTCTTAGTATGATATGTGGTTGCAATTTTATTTAAACTTCCACGTCACAAAAGAAGAGTGATTGTTAAGTTGCACTTGAAAGTTTCACCGTGAAGTTTGGGTTAGCAAAACTTGATGGAAGAATCAATTTTGCCTTGTAAAAATTTAAAATAAAAAATGTGTTGAAACATTCAAAATTATTTAAGGCATTGAATAGTATTTAAACATTGATGCAAGTGTGTTATAAAATTATGTCGATCGTTGAAAATTATTCTATCAACGTCGGAGTTGCATCATAAATTTTCATCTAAATAAAAATTATTAGAATGGTTTATCTTCAAGTAAATCTTACTCTTTATTAGAGTATAATAGTTCTTTTGAACACTGAATGTTGGTAATGACGATGAAAATCTTGTATCTTAAAATCTTGCGAAAAAATTTAAGAAAACTTTGGTAAGCACTAAAATTAGAGAGGTGAAAATTATGTAAAAACACTTTTTTATTTAATTTAATTTTTATCATTGATCAATAATACTTGAAAGAGTATTATCAAAAAAATCTGTAATTTATTTGACCCTTTTTTGGCAAATCATAGTTTACCCTTTATTGACAAAGCAATCTTTAAAATTACTCTCCCAATCCACACACGAGATAAAAGTAATAAAACTACAAAACATGCATATAACGAATCAAAAACAGAAACAAAAAAATGTAAAAAAGATAAAAGTGGGACATAGGACAGACTGTGAGAAGAAGACTGCTCATGTAACACATGAATAGTAGTGGTATAGATCTCAGAATTAAGAAAGCGTAGCAAGATAGAAAAATGCAAAGAGACACAAATGAAAACAATAACAAACACATAAACATGCCAGAAAAGGAAACCATGTAAAAGCAAAGAAAGCAGAGAGCCACACAGTGTAAATAAATAAAGTAAAAGTTGAATTAGAGAGGAGAGAGAGTGGTGATAGATGCGTCCCTTATAGGGAAACCAAAAGAGTAGTTTGTCTGAGTGAATGATGATAAAGACCTAACAAACATTAGATGGTGCAAGCACAATGTGAATCAGAGAAAGGACCAATGCTTCCTCTCCCAAGTCACACATCATCCAACAGTATACTATATTTAGTAGGGATGACAAAATGTGTGAGGTATGATAAACATACTCATTTTGTTCATATATTTTTTTCACTTTAGCTATTTTAGAGATCTAAAATCTTTATATTTATGTTATTCAATATTATGTTATTATTATATACATAGAGACAACAACTGTCTAACCTATTTTCATTAATGAGGATTTTAGTTTATTTTTATAAAATTAATAGTTGAAATTGAATTATTTAGTATTGTCATTTTATTTTAATTAATATCTTCTTAAATTAAAAATTTAAATTTAAATTTAAATTATATGAAATTTTATTTAAATTTAAATTTGATTTAAATTTGAAAGTATGATTAAATTAAATTATTTGATTAATTGAAGAATAAAAAAATTGTAAATAATTTTTTTAAATAAAGGGTAAAATTAAGAAATATGTCGAGGGTTAGAAACAAGTGAGGTGTAATATGTGAAACAATATTTTCTAACAATACTTTTATAGAGTTAGCAACAATATGTGATTTTTTTTTATGAAAACAGATATTGAAAACTCATCGGAAATGGAGGAAATGGTCGCACCAACATATATATGCAAATTCAAATGTTGGCATTCGTGCTGACCAAAATATAACGACGGTGACAACAATAAAAATGGACCGGACAATGACGATAGTGAAGATGGGGATTTAAATAAAAATGAGACGATATAATAATTTATAAAAAAAAAAAGGAAAGATTTGGGTTTTCCTACAAAAATATATGAGGTGAGAAATTTCAAAATTGTTTAAAATTTTAAAATTGTCACAATTTTTTATTTTCATATAAGTTAAGACTATAACGGATGTCATATTTGATGAAATTTTCGATAAACATGATGAAAGCGAACAGAGAATAATAACTCAATGGAAAAGATAGAATGAAAGTGATGGTTTTTTCATTGAATCATCTTCAGAGTTATTCTCATTTGTGTATTTATAGTTGTTAAGTTATTTATCTAACTTTAACAACCTATTAACCAAATTAACTAACTCTATATTGTTATAATATTTTACATCTTGGTGCAATTTCAATAACTTGTCATCTAAGTTATTGCTTGCTAAGAGCTTTAATAGCCTCCTCCCTCAAGCTTAGCATGGTATATATCATACATGTTAAGCTTGGAAATGAAAGAATTAAAAAAAATTGTGGCAAAGGTTTAGTGAATACATCTGCAGCTTGAGGTTGCAACTTGATTGGAAGAAGTTTGAAGATGCTTTGTATGACCTTTTCTTGCACGAAGTGACAATCAATCTCAAGATATTTTTTCCTTTCATGGAAAACTGGATTAGCTGCAATGCAGATATCGCTTTGGCTATCCCAGTAAATCACAAGTGGTTTATTGCATTGGATTCCTAAGTCTTATAGCAAGTAGATCAACCATTGAAGTTCACAACTAGAACATGATAACGACCGATATTTTGCTTCTGAAGAACTTCTAGAAAATGTATGTTGTTTATTTGTTCTTCAAGAAACCAATGACGATCCAATGAAAAAACAATAGCCTAAAGTTGATTTTCGAGTGTCAATGCACCCTGCTCAATCTGCATATGTGAAGCCAAGCAACTAAAGATTAGAATCTTTTCTGAACACGAGGCCTCTTCTAGGTGATCCTTTGAGATATTTGACAACTCTACAAGATGTGTCGTAGTGTGTAATTGTTGGTGATGAAAGAAGTTGGCTAAGTTGTTGTGTTACAAAGCTGATGTTAGGCCTGGTAGTTATCAAATACAATAGATTCCCAACTAATCTCATGTAGCCAACTATTTCCTCTTATGGTGCAAATGAGTCTCGGTGCAGTCTTGGTCCAAACAATACTTCCTTCGACAAATGCTAATACCAATTTTAGAATGTGTAACTTCTATGCCTAGGAATTATTTGAGCCTTCCAAGATATTTGATATTGAATTCATCATCAAGTGTGGATTTAATTCTTTCAATATCTTTTAAGTTGTTTTCTGCTAAGATTGCATCATCCACATACACTAAGAGTACAATGAAGGATGTTCCATTGTGGAAAATAAATAGATAATGGTCAAAGTTGGATTGTTTGTAACCTTGAGAGATTAGAAAACTTTTCAATTTTTCACATCACTTTCTTGTGGCCTGTTTTAGTTTATAGAGTGGTTTTAGTAACTTACACACTTGATTTGGTTTGGGACTGACAACTCCTTGTGGAACTTTCATGTTCACTTTTTCATGCAAATCTCCATGGAAAAATATTATTTACATCTAATTGGCTAATGCAAGTAATGTTCTCACAGTAGTGATCTTTGCAACTGGTGAGAAAGTATCAAAGAACTCAAGCCTTTCCACTTGATTATAGCTTTTGGCTACTAATCTAGATTTTTTCCTCTCAATTGTCCCATATGATTTATGTTTCATTTTATAAACCCATTTACTTCCAATAGGTTTAACATTTAATGGTGGATCAATAAAAATCCAGGTCTTGTTGGGTTTCAATAGTTCAAAATTCATGGCCTTGATCCAACAGTCATGTTTGTTAGCTTATTTATAACTTGTTGGTTTAATAATAACATTTAGAGATAATGCAAAGTGTTGTTCTGAAGCAGGTTAGTATTCAAAGAATGAAAATGATTAATAGGTTAGAGAATATCAGAAGATGTTTGATTAGCTGATTGCTTTTAGAGATTGTAAATGTAATCATACATGTGGCTTGGTTTGTGTGCATGTCTACTTGATCTTCTCGGGATTTATGGTTTAGGTATTTGGTTATAATCTATATATGGATATGTGGGTTGGTCATCAAGGTCACATATGATAAGTTATTTGGTTTTAGGTTGATCATGATTGTTGGTTGAATCAGGCAGGGTTTGGTCTGATTATTATGTCCACTTAAATTGTTGATTTGGATTATGGTAAGGTAAAATATGATATTTATGTATGACATGTCTAGATAGGAAGATGGTTTTGGTAATTAGATCCAAAAAAACAACTTCTTTAACATTTGGCTTGTAACCTAAGAAAACATATTTCCTTGCTCTATAGTCTAATTTTGTTCTATGGCTCTGTATAATGGATGCATAACATAATGATACAAACACTTTCAACTCATTTAGGTCAGAATCTACTCCAAATCTATGATAAAAAAAGGTGACTTGTTTTGAATAATAGGGCTAGGAATTCAGTTTATGAGATATGTAGCATGTGTAACAGCATAAGACCAAAGGTGTTTAGGTAATTTTGACCGAAATAATAAAGCTCGACCCACATTTATGTGACGGTGTTTCCTCTCAACCCTCCCATTTTATTAGGGAGTTTCAACACAACTAGTTTGGTGGTATATACCTTTGGAAGCATATAATTCATGTATGAGAAACTCTAGTCCATTATTTATCATAACTACTTAATTAACTTTGAAGTCATGTTGCTTTTCGATCATTCAAATGAACTTTTGAATAAGAACACTAACTTCGGACTTAGATTGACAAAGGATAATCCAATTAAAATGACTATGATCATCAAGTGCAATAATGAAATACTTATGACCATGAATTGATTGAATGGACAAAGGACCCCATATGTCAAAATGTAAAAGTTCATAACATTGAGTAGTTGTGTTATTACTAACCTGAAAAGGAATTCTCATATGCTTTGTATAGTAACATACATCACATGCAATGTTCTTGTCAATGGTTACAAAAGGAAAATCATGATGTAAAGTGAGTAATCTCTTATTGAAAATATGTCACAATCCAAAGTGCCAAATGGCTTATTTTGGAATGTAGATGATGTCATATTGAGTTTGTAAATGAGATGATGTTATGGTGGCTTGAGGTGAATCTTGTGCAACAAGAAAGTACAATCCCTCTTTCAAATTAGTCGAACCAATCATACTCAAGCTCCTCTTTTCATGAATTAAACATTTATCATTATCGAAAACTATAATGTACTCAATATCAAGACATAGTTTAGGTACAAATAGAAAATTAAGATTGAAATCAGGCATAAAAAGAACATTATGAATTATCAGCTCTGATGAAAATTTCACAGTGCCTTGTTTTTTTTTTCTATAGCCATGTGTCCATTAGGTAAAATGCTATTGACTAGCATAATTTTCTTATAATCATCAAAAAATCTCATGGATATGAATATGTGCTCACTTGCACCAGAGTCCACAATCAATGATCTAAGACTTGAATAATTAAAGGAATACGAAAATTGAGTTACACCTAATGTAACTTGGTTATTTGTTTGAGATACATTATTCACTTTGATAGTTGAAGCATTATGATTTGAGCTTTATGCATGAAGTAAATTCACAATTTGATCATAGTCTTCCTTAGTGAATCCATAGATGTCATTACCTCTGCAGCTTTTGGAGTCATTAACATCCTCCCTTTCTTCATTCGACTCAAGGAAAGATTGATTAGCCATAACATGATTCTTACCAAAGTGAGGAGGAAAACCACATTTCCTATAATAAGCGTCAATAATGTGGCCATTTCTTCCACAATGTGTACATATCTTCTTGTTTCTAAGTGTGAATGAAGAACCATTGCCACGACATCTTCCATGAAGTTTACGATAATCAGCTGCATTGACGAGAATCTTTGATTCATCTGATATGGAAATCTTGAATTTGCGTTTATGTTTCATGACCATTGAGAAAATCTTATGGGTATTGGGCAATGAATTCATGAGTAAAATTTGAGAACATACCAGACACGAACAATGTCATGCTAATGTTTTGCATTGCTTAATACTGTAATGCAAACACATTGATGCAAACACGAACAAGTAGAATTAGGAAGATATGCTTTAAGTTCTTCCCAAAGAACTTTCAAAGTTGTGTAAAATTTTAAAACCGAACGAGAATCTTGCTTCAAAATAAATATTTTGAATTGTAAGTCAGAGATGTGAATGTAATCACCTTGTGAGAAGCGTTCTTTGAGCTCATTCAACACGTCAAATACATTTTAAAAAAAAATGGTGCTTTGTGCGATTGATTCTTTAACTGAGGTCATAATCCACGAATAAACTAACATATTGCAACAGTTATAAGCTTTGAATCTTGGACCAAACTCCACTAGAATATGTATCAATCCATCAACAAAATTAAACTTGGTTTTGCCGCCAAGTGAACATCTCATCGATCTTGCTCATGCATGATAGTTGGAATATGTGAGAACTAGTGTAATAGAAACTGATATGGGAAAATCAGAAAGATGTGAATAATACACATTTCCAAGATGCTGAGAAGGATCTTGAATAGGAGCAACCGGTGATGCAGCGTTACCGACACCATTGATTATATCATTTGTTCCATGCACCATCATGTACATTGAAAGTAAGAAGATAAATAGGATAAAATGATGTGTATCGTGAAAGTAAGAAGACAAACCCCTATTCAACAGAGCTCTGATACCATCGTGAAATTTTCAATAAACATGATGAAATCTAAGAGAGAATAACAACTCGATGGAAAAGAGAGAATGAAAGTGATGATTTCTCATTGAATCCACTTGAGAGTTAGTTACATTTGTCTATTGATAGTTGCTAAGTCATCTAACTAACTTTAGAAATATATTAAATGAATTAACTAACTCTACATTGCTATGACATTCTGCATGTGATACATCTTAATAATAGGGTAACTACAATAACTTGTCATCTAAGTTATTGCTTGCGAAGAGCTTCAACAATATCTTATTAGAAAATGTATCTTTTACACGAATGGTCTTCTTCGAAGCTGTCAAGTACTACCAAATTGTCATTTTATACTAGCACATTCTTGTCTCCAAAGGTTTAAAGCAAGTCGAACTCCTAATTGATCCTTATGCCTTGATCCAATAAATTTAAACTAAAATGTCCCATTTGTGGTAGTGGATGACACATCCAAAACCCAAATTGCAATGTGAGTTTGTAGCAACATCAATGTTGATTTTAAGGACGTTGTAGGAGTGGTGATGTCTAGTGATTTGCAAAGAAGATTTAGGTGTTGTTCGATAAAAGATTGGTGAAATTATTCAAAGGGTTATGCAAATCTATCTACATCTTCCTTTGGAGATTATTTAAACTAGTCATAACATTATTTATTGTTTGTTGAATAGGGGTTTGTCTTCTTCAAAAATCATGATATTTCTAGCACTTCATAAGTAATAAGAAATTGTTGCAACGATGCTTAAAACTTATAGAGGAACTTAAAGAATCATATGCGTACATTCCAGAAATCCTAAAAAGCAAAGTTTATGTAAACCGAGTACTAGGAGGCCGGTAAGTCGGATAAACACAAATTTTGCATAAATCAGAACCCAGTTAAGGTTCACATACCAACAATACAAACATGTCGACCTTGTAGTAAACATTGATAAAAGAACAACTCGAATATGACCCTATGAGCAATGTTAGGAAGTCATGTGAACAATCACAATGGGTGATTATGAAAGAGTATAAAAGGGAGACTTCCTCCATGATGAAAAGACATACAAGAACTACCTGAGAAAAACATTTACAAACACTTAACCAATCATTTGAGGCTCTCCCTGACTTGCATCGGGGAAGTCAACCTTTTAGTGTGTTTTAGCAAGCACAATATGTTTTAACCAGATTCTAAAATCATCAATATTTTGAAAATAGAGCCATATGGAAGAACAAAACGAAATATGTTTGGTCCACTCATAGTCTTCCAAAGAAGGAGTTTTAGAAATTCCAAAGTAGCACTCCATGTTGGTGTACAAGAGGAAGAAGATGAAGATGGAAGAGAGAGAAGAGAGAAAATTGTAACTAACTTTTCTTACAAATTTTCTGTTACTTTTCTTTCTAACTGAACAGAAGTTCAATATTCATACACATGCTAAAATAACTATCAAACTAAATGCATCTCAAATTAAACTTAAATGAAATGCTAACTGAATATTGGATTACACTCCAATACCATCCCTTAATCCATATTCAGAATTATAATCAACAACACCAATTTGATCCTTGAAGTGTATAAAGTGTTCAGTCTTGATAGCTTTGGTCAGAAGATCGTCCAGCTGCTTCTGAGTGCTACAGTGCACAACTTCAAGCACCCTATTCTGAACCCGGTTCCTTAAAAAAGTAAACTTTGCATCAAAGTGTTTGCTTCTTCCATGCATCACTGGATTCTTAGCATGGATTATAGCTTATATTTTGTCAATCATCAACTTCACATGCTTGCTCACCTTGATCTTCAGATCATGCAGCAAGTTCAGAATCCATACAACTTGACAAGCAGTCAAAGCACTTGCAATGTACTCAGCTTCATAGGTTAACAAAGCAACAACTAGTTGCTTCTTAGAGCACTAAGGAATAAGACCTCTCAGATACTTGAAAAAATATCTAGAAGTACTTATATGAACTTTGTCTCCACACCAATCTGAGTCTAAATAGCACATCATATTTGACTTAGTTTCAACACCACAAGGGAACAAAACTCCATACTGCAGAGTCCCTTTAACATACCTTAGTATCATGACATTATCTTAGTAATGTGACAACTTTTGTTTGTTCATAAACCTACTCACTATTCCAACTGCATAGCAAATATTGAAGGAGAATTGCCATCCAAGGCGCAACAGAATTTAAAATTTTCTCCATTTAGTGATCCTTACGAATGGGCATGATCAGTGATAGAATCGTTACCTCTTGTGGCGATCACGAACGTTGAACGATGACAACGTCTCTACTCAGTCCACACGAACGGATTCCTTCAATCTCAGTGCTAGCTGGTACGAATGAAGGCTTTGAGTGAGAGAGAGAGGGAAACGAAATTCCAAGTCTTTACTTGAGTGTTAGTCTGAGTGACAATGCTTCTACCTAAGGGTTCTATTTATAGAACCACTTGTGTGGGCTTCAAGCTAAAAGCCCACTTAAGTGTATTTTGGCCCATATCTCATAATATGCCAAAATCACTTAAGTATTTGGTATCTTACCATATTTCGTCTTCCACTTAAGTGAACTGTACCTTACGGTGTTCCTTAGTTACTCTATCTCTCATCAATCCGTCCTTTGTGTGTGACCCTGTAGGTTTTCGCGACGTTGGCAATTATATTAAATCACGCATTTAACATAATAAACAGTGAGCGGTATCTAGCAACACATCACTGCTACCCAAGACACGAAAATGTCATGTGATCTGACAAAACCTCCTGTGATAATAATTATGTGTATAATTACCCCTTTGCCCTTATGTCTATATTGAACACAAGGTATAGACCGTGTCATCCTTGTCCAGTTCAATATTGGGCCCATAGACATTTATCCTGTTACAGAGGATGGGCAAATTCCATCTAGGTCACTCATGTCCCTCAACATGCTTTGTGGAGTACCCATCAACTGTCTTTATGGTTATCCAGTTACGGACAACGTTGGATCAACAATAAAGCACTCGACTCTACATCTAGGGTCCATAGTGGTTTCAGGTCGAAGAGTGGTATACACCATTATCACCATGAGAATAACTTATGACACTTTGCATAACTTTCTATATAGTATTCTCATAGCGGGTCAATCCGGTATAAATATTACTCTTAATATTCATACTTATGTTTAAGACTTGATAACTCTTTATCCATGATCCATGAGATGTGATCATCAGTCTACAAACATAATAGTCTTAATGCTTTAATGTTATCCCACTTCACAATAAAGCTCAACTACGGATACTTTAAGAATAATGTCCCTATGTTTAATGTGCTCTCATGATCAAGTCACACTTGATACATTAAACGGACTATCTATTCCAGGGACTTTATTAAACAAATATAATAAAGAAAAAGCCTTTTATTATTAATAAATAATTCAATACAAGTACCAAAAGTATTGGCCTCTAGGGCTTACACCAACAAATATATGGTCTGGTATTGCAGAGATATCTCAATGATCCTACCAACAGTTTAAAAGTTGTAGCATCTACATCATCACCTTAAACATCAGAATCCAACTTGTGATTTGTTTCAACAGGTGTTATTGCAGATTTGTAATTCATCAGCTCAAATCTCATAAGAAGCTCAAATTCATATTTCAGCTGATGCAAGATTATACCCTTTTCAGAGTACATAATCCCCATCCCTAAAAAATGTCATATTTCCTATATCAGATATCTCAAACTCATTCATCAGCACCTTCTTGAACTTAGCTATCTCATTTGAACAGCTCCTGTCAGCAATATGTCATTAACATCCAGACACACCAAAATCATATTTCTATCATATGTATGCTGAGCATAAACACCATACTCCATCTCATATTTTTTGAACACTTGAAGCTTGAAAAATGAATCAATTTTCAGATTCTAGGCTCTAGGAGCTTGTTTCAGTTTATACAAGGCTTTATGCAACTTGTACACCATCCCTTCCCGAATCGTTTTCCACAAATCCAGAAGGTTGTGACACATAAACTTCCTCTTATAAAGGACCATTCAGAACTGTAGATTTCACATCTAAATGCATCAGAGGCCAATTTGTTGCTTTGTGTTTTCCAATTGATTCATCTGGCTTTAGTTTCACCTTGTAAACCCATCTGACACTGATGGATTTCTTGTTCTTTGAAAGCTCAGTCAACTCCCAAGTCTCGTTCCTTTTGTAGCGGGAAATTCATGATCATCAGGCTATTGACAAGCTAGAGATCAATTAACGAGAGTCGCCACCGCGCTTTTATTGTTTCCAAGGGAAAAGGGAAAAAGTACAAACAAACCCAATAAGTAAGAAGTTTTCAAATAAAAACTAATAAAAATCAGAGATCACAGGTAAGGGGGTTGGTTACACAGAGGGAAGGTGTTAGTACCCAAAGTGTCCTAGATACTCTTAGGGAGCCCTTTTTGTGTGCATATGTGTTTTGTACAAAGTGATGTTTACAAACAAATAGAATAGGGGGGGGGGGGGGATGATAAAAGAATTCATTAATTATATTTTTGTGTTTGACAAGACCTTCGGACTTGTGCCTACGTACCAACATAAAAATGAGGGATCAAAACCTCGTAGTTCATGATACAAATTTCAAAATGGGTGCATTGATTTTAACAAAATTAGGTTTGAAAGGCACAAAGGCCTAAAATGTTTGAATGATTTATTTCTTTTTATCTTTTTGAAAGCTTAAGTCAAGTATAGTTAAGTCTATTTATAAGTTTGATTTAAGAAAATAGTTTGAAAATGCAATGGCATAAGGCCAAAGTTTCTATCTTTTTGAAAGTGGTCAAAGTTTAGAACAAAAGTAGTTCACACAAAGAAGGTTTTGAAAATGGAGGGAGAGATTTTGAAATTAAAGAAATGGGGAGAAGATGAAGAGACTACCCTATGCACAAAATTTAAAAGTTTAAAGTTGAAAAGATCTGACCAAATGGGTAGCAATCCAATAGACAAGTATGTCAATAGAAACCCAGAATTCCCTTGGACTTTTTTAGAATCAAGAAACACACAAATGCACAATTATATCAATCTTGAAGAGAAAAGGCATCAAATAAAGATGGCCTCATCCAAGCTTATCCACTTCGTGGTCTTCTTTAAAATAGCCCATGCAACAGATGAATTCCATAAGTTACAGGTTCGAAATAATAGCTTCATAAATGATCAACGTTGCAGATGAATCTTAGAGAGATTTTCAAAGATGTATCAGATGAATTTCAAATTGTAAGCACTTGGTTCTTCCATAAATTAGCATTGGCCAAGTCCATTAGCAGAGGAATGTTGCCTAAGTTCTAAGTCCAATTGGTCCACAGATTAAGTCAACGGTCCACATAAAAGTTTTTTAGGGTTTTTTGTTGTTATTATGTACATTAATGGTCAAAGACCACACAAACAAACAAAGTAACACAAACAAAATATATCACACAATATGGTCCAAATGGACAAAGTGAAAATTGCATTAACATAAACAATTAGAATGATATGTACAATGGCAAATGAAATAAAGTGCTAAAAAGTAAATTGCATTAAAATAAAAAGCTTGAAATTAAAAGTCAATAGTTAGTAAGTTAGAGGTTAGTTTTGTTTTGCTTTTCATTTCAAGACATTCTTTGGAGAACACTCAACCCACTTGCCACAAGCATGGATCCTTGAACCAAAACATCTTCCAAAGGAAGGAAAGAAGACCAAGTTTCCACATAATACCATGGAAGAGGGGAGACTGACAATCTCACTAACTAGAATGCTTATGCCTTTTACGTCACAAATTTAGCGCTATGTTAAGCAATCGTAATTGGACTTATGTAGAAGTCACAACTATTTGAGGCCGGACAATGGACTTTTGGTGTTAATGCATGTTGGAGACATAGTATTATGAACTATGTTCATTAAACATACCACACACAAAAATATGCAAAAGGTGTGGCCTAATCTCATCCATACTCATGTTAATCTTTCAATCAACTAGCATTATGTAACACCCAAAAATTTGTCCTCCTCATTCATGCATGCATTTTTAGGTTATTTAACATTTCATATTGCATTTCATCATGTCAATCAGAATTAGATCCAAGAAGCTTGAATATCATCCAAGACACTTTGTGGGTCCTATCTGGGTGATCAGTCAACACAAGGGAATGGCTTGACATACTTCCAACATGTTCAAATGGGGTCTATTCATCGGTCAAAACGTTAATCTTGAAGGAGCAAAAGTTTGTTCATGAACTGTCATGCTCGCAAGGCGAAGCCCACGCGTTTCGAAAAAAAAAACGAAAAAAATAAAATAAAAAATAAATAAATAAATAAATAAATAAATAAAATAACAGAAAAATCTTGGACTTGGACCTCTCTCATTTGAGCCCACAAAGCCACGAAATTAGGCTGTATATTCTAGACTTCCATCTCTCAAAAAAACCCTGACCTAACCTGGGAAAAAGATAGTGAGAGAAGAGCTAACAGAGTTCAGAGCAACCTCCAGAGACTGAAAGGAATTCATCTGCAAAGAGCCAATTCCATCTCATATAAACCCTCAGATTGCTTTGCAAACCCAACCGGGCAATTCAATTTCATTCGATCTCTCCAGTCAGGTTTGCCTTATTCCCATTACTTTATGCTTTTAATTTGAATGCTCTGAATGCATGATGTATTATGGGTGAATTTGATACCCTTTTAATGCATGTGCTTGACAAGAGGTTTAGGCCTCCTACCCTTGGTTGCTTTTTGTGAGATTTTTATGAATTTTAATGGCATGATTCATGTGGTTACATTTTGATTTGGGGGCAACTCTTGATTACCCTATCTTGTTTCTCTAACCTGTTTGTTGAGTTTTGTTTTGTGAGAGCTCATATGACTCTTGCAGAGATGGCTTGCCTGGTGTTCCACTTTATTTGTGGGATACCACCTGGAGGTTTATTTCGATTACCTGTACTGACTCGCTTTCTTTGATGGTTCTAGTTTGAGAGATCTCTGGGTTTCTTATCTCTTTATTTGCTGTTGCTTCGGATCCTTATCCGTGTGGTAGATCTCTTAACCCTCTTTATCTTTCCCGCATTTTACTACTTTTTGCCTAAAGACCTCCATGAAGAGGCAATTGACGGATAAAAGGGATCAATATTCAATCCCCCGTTATTCAGTGCGTCGTTCTTTAAGATCACACTACGTGTCGATGCTTCAGAACAAAACCCCCAGATCTTTTGTCCGGTCAGTCAGTGGAGAGGGTTCCACCTTTCTGAACCCCCACTTTTTGTCATGAGCTCACCCTGTCCAGGGTTAAGAGCTATGAGGTCTTATCCTCATTACCCCTTTTACATGAGCGTTCCTAAAACACAAACAAACTCAATGATTTTTCTTCTCCTAAGAACACGTTATCTCCTTCTACTACAGGCGAGTAAGTCTCCAAAGGTCGAGCATCCGGTAGATTGCGTAGTAACGTCGTTCATCCAAAACCAACCCCGTAGTTAGCCGAACTACGACTTGCTCTGATTCTCATTCCAGATGAGATACGTAGGCATAAGACGCGACGTCTTAGCGAGCACACACTTCCCCTTAACCCATAGGTAGCCGAGCTACGAAGACTCTGATTCTCATATTCAGATGAGATACATATGCAGTGGATGCGACATCTGTGCAAGTCATTTTCTTTTGACCCCCTTTTAATAAATAACACATTAGATAAACCCACACCCTTTAGACAAGAACAACAAGAGTGGATCCCGTAGAGTACTACGGATGCGTAGGGGTGCTAATACCTTCCCTTCGCATAACCGACTCCCGAACCCAAGATTTGGTTGCGAGACCTTGTCTTTTCCTTTCCGTTTTCCAGGTTTACTTCGAGCGTTTCCTTTCCCCCCTTTGGGATAAATAACGCACGGTGGCGACTCTTCTGTCATTTCTTTTTTGCCGGTTGATTTTTTCGCAGGTTGCGACAGCTGGCGACTCTGCTGGGGACCCTGTTTCCCTAAGCGAGTCCCTCCTAGCTTTTGTAGGTTGTTTGTTTATTGGGTGTTTATTCTTTTGTACAGTTATTTATTTACCTGCTTTATCTTATTGCATTGTGTACATATGATTGCCGTATCTGCTGGTTCTGTTTGTTGGGATGGGATGTTCTATGAGAGATAAGCCCATTACCCAGGCTTGAGTGTACACACAGGTTTAGAGTGGATAGTCATGAGGCTTGTGTGGCGTGTTGTTACGTTAAGTCGTTCATGAAGACCCACATCCAGACGAGGTTTCTTTTGGATATATTCTGTCCTACGGGTGTTCCGTAACGGCAAGATGTTCCTTTAGAAATCGTCGACTTTGGTGACCATTTCCCGAGAACTCAGTCGAGGCCTCTCCTCCGAGACGCGTTTATGTTAGCTCTGGTGGGTGCATTCTCGCTGCTCAACCCGAGGACCCCGAGACTGGGAACTTGCTATTAGGATGTCCTGTTGAGGGGAGTCAGTGGAGGTCTTTTATCCCGTAATAATGCCAAACCTTCAGTGGTAAACGTATTATTCTCGACTGAAGGGCTGAAGCGGACGAACTTCTGTTCTTAGAACCTACCAGTGAGGGGCGGGCTAAATTCAGGAAACCTTAACCTCCAACCAACCCGGTTTTCTGGAGCAGAGTTCTGATTTCGTATTATATTCCTCAGTGGTTTTCTCTTCAGACAGTACAACCTGACAAATGTTCAAGCGGATACAACAATTCTGATTGACATGCCTTTGCATTGCATAACATCATCTGCATATTTGCATCCAACATCTCATGCTTATTCATTGGCAGGGTATTCCCTTTCAAAAGGGGGGTGCCTTAAAAATGAATAAGCAGCGCATCACATACCATGCATATTAACCTTTGTTTGTTTTGCAGGTGTCACCGTAGTGTCTAAGGTTTGTTCCCTATTTCAGGCATTATTGGTCCCAAGCGAGTCCACAGGTACCCGACCAAGGAAAATCGTCCGCGACTAGCGATGGACCAGGTACAGAAGGCCAGGAAAAGCTGAGGGAATTGGTTGAGCAACCGAGGCCCGATACAGAGGTGGAGATACCAAATGCTGAGGGAAACCCTGGTAACCCTGGGAACGCTGATAACCCTGTGAACACTAGTAACGCGGGTAACGCAAATGCTAATGGAAACCCGGGTAATGTTGGCAACACGGGGAATGTTGGAAATGGTATTGGCGGAAGGTACAATGTGAATCAAGGAATTCGGATTAACGGGCGCCCTATTACCGAGGATTATCAGTATGATCAATTCTCTTTGCACGACGAAGCTAATGAGACCACTCGCCGTATGGATGAGCTTGCTGAGAAGCTCAAATCTTTGGAGTCTCAAAATTCCTTAGGTTTTGATGTCACAAATCTTGGTCTGGTTCAGGGAGTGAGGATTCCTCACAAGTTCAAACCCCCTACTTTTGAGAAATACAACGGGGCTTCTTGCCCACGCACTCATCTCCAATCTTATCTGGGAAGGTTGGGAGCTCACACGGAAGATGAAAAGCTGTGGATGTACTACTTTGAAGACAGTCTAACTGGAGCTTCTCGTGAATGGTATTCTCATTTGTCTCGTACTACCATCAAGAGCTGGAAAGACTTGGCGGAGGCTTTTGTCAAACAATATCAATACAACTTGGACGTGGCTCCAAATCGGACCTTGTTGCAAGGAATGTCTCAGAATGCCAAGGAGACCTTTAGAGAATATGCTCAGCGTTGGAGACAAATTGCCGCGTCCGTCCAACCCCCTATGTCCGAAAGGGAGATGGCGGATATGTTCATGAACACTCTTCAAAGAAATTATATTGAGAGATTGGCTGCTTGCCCGTCAATCAGCTTTGCAGAGATAGTAATTGCTGGAGAAAGAATCGAAAGTCTATTGAAGATGGGCCGAATTCAAGACAATAGTGCTTCCAACTCATCAGGTCCCAAGAGACCATTTGCTGGTAACGGTCAGCGAAGAAGAGAAGGCGAGACAAGCCTTGTGTATGCCGGCAGAGGCAGGGGCAGAGGACGCCCTAATTATTATCAAGATCAAGTGGCCGTAGTCACTATTCCAACACCTGCTCCTCAACAGCAACAACAACCGTAGTATCATCCGTAACAGCAACCCAGGTACAACAATCAACAACAAGGAGGTAATCTGGGTCAGCAGAGACACTATCAACAACGCCCAAGGCAGACGGACCGGGTCATTGAGCCAATCCCAATGCCTTATTCTGTGTTACTTCCCAGGCTGATTGACCTGAATCTGGTTACGTTAAGAACTCTGGCCCCGCCAATCGATCCCAATAATTTGCCTAGGGGTTATGATGTCAACGCCAGATGTGCTTTTCACTCCAACACACCTGGCCATACTACAGGTAATTGCAAGGCTCTCCAGCTAAAGGTACAAGATTTGAGAGATGCCCAGGCTATCAATTTTTCTCCGGTGCCTAATGTTATCCAAAACCCGATGCCAGCCCACGGCGGACAGAGGATTAATGCTGTTGATAATGGGGAAACCTTGAATTTGGTTTCTGATGTGACTAAAGTGAAGACGTCGCTATTGGTGGTTAAAGACCGACTCTTGAAAGGACAGATATTCCCGGGCTGTGGGGAAGAGTGCAAAAATTGTTAAGCTGCCGAGAACGGATGTGACAGTTTGAGAAAGGGTATTCAGCAACTGATAGATGAAGGTTGTCTTCAGTTCGATCAGACCCGTCCAGTGAAGAATGATGTGTCGACAGTGACGATTTATTTCACTCCTGAAGAAATATATGTTCCCGAGAGACCCGCTCCAACAACAATATATTTCCCAAAAAATCCAGCACCAGTTACAATTTACTCTGACAACCCTCAACTGGCTTTGGTTAGTCCAGTCACCATCACAATACCAGGACCTATTCCGTATGAGAAAGACAGTGCTATCCCATGGCACTATGGGGTTGATATCTACTGCCAGGGGCAGAAAGTTAACAGGGAAGACATTGACATTGGTAGCTCTGCTGTAGACAATGTTGGAGGGGTTGGTGGCTTCACTCGCAGTGGACGCCTATTTGCACCATCAACATTGCGCACGAATACTGAAGCTGAGGCAGCTGCCAAGGCTAAAGGAAAACAGGTAGCCACCGAAGAGGTTACTACTGAGGAAGCTCCTCCTAAGACCACATTCGAGAAGGAAGTGGATGAGTTTATGAGGATTATCAAGAAAAATGACTACAAGGTAGTCGACCAGCTAAATCAGACACCCTCAAAGATCTCCATTCTCTCACTATTGATGTGCTCTGAGGCGCACAGAGCAGCCTTGTTGAAAGTGCTGAATATGGCCTATGTTCCACCAGAGATAACCGTTAACTAGTTGGAGTCGGTAGTTTCAAATGTAAATGCTAGCCATGGGCTAGGTTTCACCGATTATGACCTGACATCCGAGGGCAGGAATCACAACAAGGCTTTACATATCACAATGGAATGCAAAGGGGCGGTGCTTTCCCATGTTCTGGTTGATACAGGTTCTTCTCTGAATATTCTTCCAAAGAAAGCCTTAATGAAGTTGGATTGCGATGGCATCATCCTGAGGCCAAGTAATTTAGTTGTGAGGGCTTTTGATGGCTCTAAGAGATCTGTCTTTGGCGAAGTTGAGTTGCCAGTTAAGATTGGACCGCAGGTGGTCAAGAGCACCTTTTGTGTGATGGATATCCAGCCCGCCTATAGTTGTCTGCTAGGTCGGCCCTGGATTCATGCTGCCGGCGCTGTTACTTCTACTCTATACCAGAAGCTCAAATATGAACTGGAAGGTCAGGTCGTCACTGTCTGTGGTGAAGAGGATATTTTTGTTAGCCACCTGTCTACATTTAAGTATGTGGAGATGGATGGTGAGATGCATGAGATGCTGTGTCAGGACTTTGAAGCCATAAACATCAGTGAGGTTGTGTCCGAAGCTGTCTCTTCACCTAAGTCCGAGAAGGTCAGAACTTCTATCTCTTCATACAAGCAAGCTGTTGAAGTGGTTAAAGTTGGTAATGCCCAAGGCTGGGGCAAATTTGTGGAGCCAGTCATCAAAGAAGACAAGTTTGGATTGGGGTTTACTCCGGGGTCTCAGAAGAATGAAGCTGATACTTTCTCCAGCGGGGGTTTGGTTTCTCCCCACATCATCAATGCCGCAGATGAAGACAAGGCTGACAGTGACTGTGACTTAGATAGCTGGATTCGCCCGTGTGTCCCGGGAGAAAAGCTCAATAATTGGTCGTCCGAAAAATTCGTCCGGGTTACTCTACTGAAAGAGTAATTTTTATTGTTTTCCTTTTATTACATGCATAATAAAGTCTTACACTTTGCCCAAGGTGTAATGACTCATCTGTAGGGCCATCCATTTAGTTACATTTCGCAATTATTTTCATCATCAATAAAGGACAGCTTTTGCAAACAATTTTGTGTCCTCTTTCTTTCAATTATTTTACTTTTGCAAAAAACGGCGATGTTTCTTTTTCGTTTTTCTTTCCAAAAAAAAATCTCTCGTTCTAAGGTAAAGCATGATCCTCCATCATAATCACCCGGATCTCACTGTTAACGACACTGCTGTGGCCAAGTATGACTTCGACAATCCTATCTATCGAGCCGAAGAAGGGGTTGAGGAAGATCGTGAATTGCCTGAAGAGTTAGCCAGGTTGTTTAAACAGGAGGACCGAGCTATTACACCTTATCAGTAGGTGATTGAGACCGTCAACATTGGTACCGAAGACGACAAGAAAGAGAAAGATCGGGGCCAGTCTACAGGCCGAGGTGAAAGAACAGTTGATCAGTTTGCTTCGCGAGTAAGTCGACATCTTTGCTTGGTCCTATTAAGATATGCCAGGTTTGGATTCAGACATCGTTGTGCAAAGGTTACCGTTGAATGAAGATATGCCGCCGGTGAAGCAGAAGTTACGCCGAACTCATCCTGACATGTACTTGACGGTGTTAGAAAGGTTAATGGGTTGTGTGCTCGGTCAGCATGACGAGTCAGGTCGAAAAGAGCATGCAATATACTACCTTAGCAAAAAGTTTACCGACTGTGAACAAAGATACTCACTGCTCGAGAAAACTTGCTGCGCTTTGGCATGGGCTGCTCGCCGACTAAGATAGTATATGTTGACTCACACGACTCTATTGATATCAAAGATGGATCTAGTCAAGTATATTTTTGAAAAGCCAGCGCTTACCGGAAGGGTTGCTAGGTGGCAAATGATACTGACAGAGTATGATATCCAATACACCTCACAAAAAGCCATCAAAGGAAGTGTCTTGTCAGAATATCTTGCAGAGTAACTGATTGATGATTACCAACCTATGAGGTTCGACTTCCCTGATGAAAACATCATGTTTCTCAAATCGAAAGATTGCGAGGAACCACTCCCGGAGGAGGGGCCTGACCCTGAATCCAAATGGATTATGATGTTTGATTGGGCGGTCAACGTCAATGGCCGCGGAGTTGGTGCAATGTTGATCACGCCGGAGGGGGTTCATGCCATTTTGCGCCAGAATAACTTTTCCCTGCACCAACAATGAAGCCGAATACGAAGCTTGTATCCTAGGACTTGAGGAAGCCATCAACCTACGGATTAAAACCCTGGTGTAAGACCCCAATTTTGACCCTAAGATCCCTCATGACATCATAACATTGCATTTGCATAGCCTCAAGGATCATGAGCATCTTGGTTCCCTTTGCCTTTGGGTGGGACTCCTTGTGATTGGTTTGAGATCACCAAGCATGCTTGAATTATACATCATTGTTTCTCTTACTTTTGTTTACTAAAAAAAAAAAAAAAAAAAAAAAAATAATAAAAAAAAACGAAAAGAAAAAAAAAAAAGAAAAAAAAAAGAAAAAAAAAGAAAAAAAGAAAAAAAAACGAAAAAAAAAAAGAATAAATAAATAAATAAATAAAATATAACAAAAAATTTTTTTTGGACTTGGGCCTCTCTCATTTGAGCCCATAGGTCCACAAAAACCAGGTTATAAATTCAGAGTTTCAGTCAAACAAAAGGACATTCCATTCCTATTACCCTGGCAGGAAAAAGAAAGTGAGAAAAGAGCTAACAGAGTTCAGAGCAACCTCCAGAGGCAAACCCTCAGATTGCTCTGCAAACCCAACGGTGCAATTCAATTTCATTCGATCTCCCCAATCAAGTATGCCCTATTTCCACTACTTTATACTTTCAACCTGAAATTTTTTGATACCCTTTTAATGTATGTGTTTGACAAGAGGTTTAGGCCTCCTACCCTTGGTTGCTTTTTGTGAGCTTTTTTGTGAATTTTAATGGCATGATTCATGTGGTTACATTTTGATTTGGGGGCAACTCTTGATTACTCTATCTTGTTTCTCTAACCTGTTTGTTGAGTTTTTTTGTGAGGGCTCACATGACTCTTGCAGAGATGGCCTGGTGTTCCACTTTATTTGTGGGATACCCCCTGGAGGTTTATTCCGATTACCTGTGCTTAATGGCTTGAGATATTTGTTTGTGACTGCTTATTCCAAAGGATGGGAGCTACTTGGATCATCAATATGATCTCAAGAGGGGAACTCCTAATGTGGTTTTATTTTCTTTTCCCTTATCTCTTGTATGTTTAGGAATTTAACCCATTTTTCCCCATTCTAACCCAAGCCAAAACTTTTTGTGCAAACAATAACTTTTGTTTTCAACATTAGAAACCTAAGCCTTATTCTTTTGATTTTCAAACTTATTTTTCATAACACTTATTCTGAATTGAACCTTTTAATCCACTTTAACCATATTTTTGTAAATACTTTTAATTGCTAAATATAACCCATTCAAATACTTTTTGTGGTTTCAATGGCCACCTTCTTAATCAAACCTTTTTTTTTATAACCATTAGCTATTAGGTTTGAATTATCCTTGAGGTAGATATAATACTCACCTTTATCCTTAGTGATGGACAATGAGTCTTCCATGCTTATTATAGGGTTAACCCCTCACTAGCATGTTGAAGTTATCCTCACATGGTGGATTTGTGGTTTTAGGTTGAGTTTTCTCCCTTTGATAACAAAAGACCTTAAGGTTTTTGGACCAATCAATTCACCAACTTTTTTTTGAATTTTTTTACCCCGAACTACGAGGTTTTGATCCTAATCCTTTTTTAAGATGGTACGTAGGCAATGGATTCATCCATTCAAACACAAAATGTAAATAAACTTGTATATTCTTTTCTCATCCCTTCAATCATGTTTGCACAAATAAATTTTCAAAAAAAAAAAAAAACAACAACCTTACAACAAATGTGAAAAGGGCTCCCTAGGAGTACCTAGGATGCTTTGGGTGCCTAACACCTTCCCATTGCATAACCAACCCCCTTACCCAGATCTCTGACATTTTTACTAGTTTTTTATTCGATAAAACTTTTAGGTTTTTGTTCGCTTTCTAACCATTCCTTTGGATAAATAGAAGTGCGGTGGCGACTCGACTTGTATGATTTACCTTGGATTTAGTCAATATCTCTAATGGTAACGAATACCCCGCTACAGAAAAATGGCGACTCTGCTGGGGATAATACTTCCTAGTGGGTTTTGCCTACTTTTCATATTTGTTGTATTGTATTGTATATTTTTTTATTTTTTTTTGTGACATATTTTTGTGCAATTTGGGATTACTGTATTGTATGTAATGATTGAATTGCTTGATATTAATTCCTTGTATGCTTGGTGATCTTTGTGAGATGAGTTCTATACCCAGACTCGAGTGCACTTAGGACAGGAGAATGGCATAGTCTTGTCGACTTGTGTGGAGTTATTCCTTAGCAAGTTGACTTGCAAGTCCATTCACTTGGTGGAGGTTATGTTGGGATCAATAATGTCACACAAGTAAGTTGCAGTTAGACATTACTTTTCCAATATAGACCTTAGAAGCCAAGGACCTTAGTTTACCAAACCCATCTTGGCCTATTCTTAGGATGTAGTGCAAAAGTCGTTCAAGTGTAAGATTTGATACGATTGTTACACAATACTACACTCATAAGAGTCTCTCTTGAGAATATTTTTGGAATACGAGTAGTCGTTTCTCCGATAATATCCAAAAGATGGGATGATGACTATGGGAACCTTTTGTAGAACATGTTTGGCAGGTTTAAACCCTAGTACACTCCCTTTTAGGTGGTTCTTAACCTAACTCCATGCTCGTGACTTTCAACAAACCCTTGATTCATGGTTGATCCGTTCAGGTATCCTTAATATCAATGGAACTTGGGTGTTAATAAGGTGTAAACCATAATCCACCAAAATGGATGGTTGATATTAAGGATAACATGATTCATCCCATGACCTTTGTTTGGTGTGCTTTGCTTGATCCTTGAGTGTGATTGTTGCATTCATGCACCCATTTGCATTCATATCATCAAAATAATAAGAAAATTTTCAAGGAACTTAAGGGGTTTATTTGCAAAATTTTCAGACATGGAAAGACAAAGAAGGAATACAAAGAAGTACAGTTTCAGACAACCAGACTTGAAAGAGTTAAGGAATTTGACATCTTATGTATTAGATCCCTTAGGTTTCAAGGCTCGTTTCGGGAAGCTTCTTCCTCTTCTGACCACTTAGGTGGATGAAGGATTGATGAGTGTATTGATGCAGTTTTATGATCCCTTGTACCGTTGCTTCACGTTTCCGGATTTCCAGCTTTTTCCTACCCTTGAGGAGTATGCTTATCTTGTGGGTATACCTATTCTAGATCAATTGCCGTTCAGTGGCTTGGAGAGTATTCCTACTTCTCAATAGATAGCTGACATGTTGCACATAGATGAATCTTTGGTTGGTGCTCATATGACTACCAACATCAATACTAACATAACTCCTTGCAAGATACCAGAAAGTATCACCCATGGATCTCATCCAGAAACAGAACAGGATGCCTGCTCTAATACCAATTGAAATTCTGGTGTAGTCAGAGTTCAGATGTTCTACTCCAAGTCATGACATCTGATCCAACATTGTTACTAATACAACAAGACAGTTATACAAATTAAAACCCAGTACTAATATGCACACATTCACAGATGTCACGACATCTGCTACTATATCACCATAGAATGGAAGAACACCCAGTTCTGTCCATCTGGTACAAAGACACAGCAGAGATCAAACATAGCACTTACTTCTATTGAGCCTGCACAATTATCAGCATGATGTCTCAAGATTGATTTGAACATCACCTGTTCCAGCATTACAGTTTGATGTACTGTAAAAGACCAACCAGTCTATACTTCAGTATCAACTGTCAATGATGAATGTCATAACATTCTGTTTGGCATTTAGACAGTAGGCTATGTGCCAGGTCTGTTATTCCCTTGATAAACAGACTGAAATACATACTGAGTTATAACAGACATGATTATAATGTGCAGAAGTAAAAAAACACAAGTAATTGTTAACCCAGTTCGGTAAAACATTACATACTCTGGAGGCATACCAAGCCAGGAAGAAGATCCACTATCAGCAGTATTAATTCCGAGTTAAACTCCCCCGTTTACAACTCTTCACTTAATCCCTACCCAATGCAATCTATACCTAGGAACTCGTAGATAGAAACCTCAAGTTTCCATTCCTATCACTACAATTACAATGTAATTCTAAACAACTTGAACTTGCTTCACAACTCCGTTCAAGACCATAACAACTCTTACCTACAGGCTTTGAGTTACAAATAATCTCATGCTTTCGAGCACTGAGAAACACCTGGTAACCTTCCCACAGGTTGGGAGGTTTACAACACACACACCCCTATTTTACACTATTTGAGGCTTACAAAACCTAGGTTACAATCTGCTATTTATAACCTAAACACCCAACTGGATTTGGTCCTTCAGAAATCGCAGCAAACTTCTCCTTTGCTGTTACAAAGCTAGCAGAAAACTTCTGCTACAATCAAGGTCTTCAATCTTTTAGTTCCTAAAATATCCTAAAATATCTCCATATTTAGAAACTGTATATTCACCAAATATTCTGATTGAGTCTTCAAGATCTCCACAAATAACGCCACATAGGATTCTGACTAATCCCAGAATATTAAATCAGTTAACACATACCAGAATTAACTAATTCAGTTTTATACACATGCACGATGTCACAATCACGATGTCGTGACATCTTACATGACATGTTGGTCCAGATGTTGAACTTCTTCAACCCAACATATTAAACCAACAGAGGTGATTACATTATTTGTTTTACAAAATTAATGCCAATCCTAAGGTACTAACAGGATCTTATGACAATGAGCAAAGGGGAGTTGCATAGCTCTATTTGGAACATGAGTAAAGAATGGAGAAAATGAATGTTGATAAGGAAAAGGAGGAGATAGCTTTACAAGCCCGTTTCAATGATAGAGACAAGAAGGGAAAGGGAAAGTGTCCCATGGATAATTGTAGAGGGAACTTTCAGAATTTTGGTGGAAGAGAGTCCCGAAATTCCAAAAATTCAACATTAGAAAAGGGCAAAAATAATGGTAGGAGGGTTGTTGGATCAAACAACTCTAGAGGAGTCTATACAATAGGTAGCGATGGAAGAAGGATGATTTACAAGAGCAATGTGCAATGCTCTAATTGTCAAAAGTTTGGCCATTTTGCAAGAGAGTGAAATTCTAACAAGAAGGAACCTCAAGAAGATGAAGTTAGAATTTCAAGACAAGTGTTTGATAAGGAGAACATACTCTTGCTCATGATCACAAAAGGAGATTGCAACAATAACAGGTTGCAAGATAACATCAGTAGTAGTTTGAAAAATGTTTCAGAGTTGAAGTGAAACTGGTTGCACCATTATGTCAACCAGTTGCATACTGAAAAAATGCAATGGTGACATTGAAAGAAGCAGTGGAGTGCAATGATGACTGGTATTTGGACTCTGGATGTTCAACACATATGGCGAGGAGAAAATATCGGTTCATTACATCATTCGGGCCATGAAGTACAATATCAAGTTCGCAGATTATACCACTCTAGCAGCGGAAGGGATCAGTGATGTATCGATCGAGAGAATGGATGGTAGACATTATTCGATAAAGGATGTGTTGTACATTCCCAGAATCAAGTTTAACCTTCTAAGTATTGGCCAATTTCTTGAGAAGAGTTACAAGATTCACATGGAGAACAAGGCACTACATGTTATGCATACAAATGGGGGTTTGATCCAAAAAGATCCTATGGATGCCAATAGAACTTTCATGGTTGAGTTCAAGGTTATGGACATAGGTATCTTGCTACAACGTCTAGTTAAAAATAGTGGATATGGCACTACCGGCTTAGGCATCTCAATTTTTGAGATCTCAATGCCTTATAAAAGAACGAAATGGTAACTGGGTTGCCATTGATCAACATACTAGCTAAAATTTGTGAAGACTGTGTGCAAGCGAAGCAACACAAGGAAAAATTCAGCAAGGATGCAGGTTGTAAAACCAAGTGTCACCTTGAGGTGGTGTATTTAGATGTGTGTGGACTAATGCAAGTTGGTATGATTGGTGGCCATATGTGATTTATCACATTCATCGATGATCATGGTAGAAAACCATGGACATACCTAATCAAGAGAAAGGATTAGGAATTTGATGTGTTTAAGAAGTTCAAGTCCATGGTTGAAAGGTAAATCGGTAACAAGCTCAAAGTTCTCAAAATGGACAATGTATGTGAATATGTCGCAAATGACTTTGGGAGGTTATATGATCAAGAAGGTGTAATACATGAGGTAGTAATACCTTATACACCACAACAAAATGATATTGCCGAAACGAAGAATCGATCGATTATGAACATGGTGAGAATCATGTTGAAAGGGAAGACTTATCAAAAGAGTTATGCGGAAAAGCGGTGTCCACAACTGCATATTTGTTCAATAGGTGTCTAACAAACAAGCTTAAGAAGATAACACTAGAGGAAGCATGGTCTAGATTTAAATTGAATCTAAGTCAATTGAGAGTTTTCGGTTTGGTAGCGTATCGACATGTGTCAGGACAACTTAGAAAGAAGCTGGATGATAAGGGAGAATTGATGATTCTTGTAGGATATCACTCCACCGATGGTTATTAAAGTGTAACTAGTTACACTAATGAAAATTTACTTTTGCAGTGCTGGAAAGTGCAGAACCAACCCCTGTTGAAGCCCAGATTGAAGAGAATGTGAGAAGATAAAAAAGGAAAAGAGGTTTTCCTCCAAGACTAAAAAATTGTGAGTTGTTTTGAGATAACAAAGTCAATGGCGATGGTGATTTCTTGCATTTTGCACTTAAGGCCAAATCTGAATCCGTTAAAACGGAGGAACCTTTTAGTGATCCAAAATGGATTTGTGCTATGAAGGAAGAGCTGGAATCGATTAAGAAGACCAAGACTTGGGAGTTAGTTTATCTGTCGGAAGGGAATAAGCCAATTGGTGTAACATTGGTGTATGAAGTGAAGGCGAATCCCAAAGGTGAAATAATCAAGCATAAGGCTCGAATAATATCAAAGAGATTTTTGCAAATGTAGTGGTAAAATTTCTGAGATTAAGCTATTGATTAACTTAACTTATAAAGCAAGAATCGCCACCGCGCTTTTATTATTTCCAAAGAAAAAGAGAAAAAGTACGAACAAAATTCATAGAAGTTTTAAAACAAAACTAATAAAAGGAGAACAAGGGTCAGGGGATTAGTTATGCAAAGGGAAGGTATTAGCACCCTAAACATCCATCGTACTCCATGGGAACCATTTTAAAAATATGTATATTTTAGTTTGAAAAAGGGTGTTGTTTGCAAAAGATTGGAGGGTTGGGAAAATAAGTATATTTTTTATGAATATTAAAATAGAAATAAAATGGAAAATCCATAAAATCCTTCAAAACACCAAATAAATGGCCAAGAAAATTATGGAAAGTTAGAAATAAAATATGAAGCATATAATAAAAGTTTCAGAATTTTAAAATGCAGAAAAGTATTTTTAAACCAATTAAAATAAAGGAGAAAAGAGAAAATTCATGAAAAATAGAAAATCAGTGAGATAAAATATGGAAAAATAAAAATGAGATGGAGAAAAATAAAAGAGAACTTTAGAAATTATTTTGGAATTTTTTGGATGTAAAATGGAATTACTATGAATTTTAAAAGAAAAATAAATTAGAAATAATAAAAGAAAAAGAATTAAAATCAGGAAAAAAACATGGAGCGTTGGATCACGCTGTTGGTGTAAGCCCTAGAGGCCAATACATTTGGTACTTGTATCAAATTATTTATTATTAATAAAAAGTTTTTTCTTTATTATGTTTGTTTAATAAAGTTCCTAAAATAGCTAGTCAATTTAATGTATTAAGTGTGACTTAATCATGAGATCACATTAAACATAAGGACATTAATCTTAAAGTATATGTAGTCGAGCTTTGCTATAAAGTGGGATAACATTAAAGCTTTAAGACTATTATGTATATAGACTGATGATCTCATCTCATGGATCATGGATAAGAAGTTATCAAGTCTTAAACATATGTATGAATATTAGGAGTAATATTTATACTGGATTGACCCGCTATAAGAATACTACATAGAATGTTATGCAAAGTGTCATAAGTTATTCTCATGGTGATAGTGTCAACAATAAGATATGAGCCACATACACTTAGGCGGGCTTTTTAGCTTGCAACCCACACAAGTGGTTCTATAAATAGAACCCTTGTGCAGAAGCATATCATTAGATGAAAATTCCGTCTCTCTCTCTCTCTCTCTCTCTCTCTCTCTCTATCACTCAAAACCTTCATTCATAGCAGCTAGCACTGAGATTGAAGGAATCCATTCGTGTGAACTGAGTAGAGGCGTTGTCACCATCCAACGTTCGTGATCACTCCTTAGATATGCATCAAAGGTTTCAATCACCACAAGAGGTGACGATTTCTATCACTGATCATGCCCATTCGTAAGGATCACTGAAGGATAATTTTTAATTTCCGCTGCATTTTGGATTGCGATTTTCCTTCAGTGGTATCAGAGCTTGGTTACAAAACCATGCATCTGATAGATGTTTATTTTCCGTATTAATACGATTAAAATACATAACAAATTAAATAATAAACAAGTAACTAAATTTGGCATCATGTGTGTATGATTTGGATGATTGATGTTAACTATGCTTCGGAATCCGATGTTAGTATGGTGAAACAGCGATACATCGATCGTCCATAGGTTACACAATTGAGATCGATCAAGTTATATATATGATATAAGTAATTCTGATGCAAAATACGATATATATGATATACTGTTTCTGTTTCGTTCATTCAAACACTTAATGGTTTTTTTCCTTTGAGCGATCAATGGTCATTTGCCTATGAATCCGACATTAGTATGGTGAAGCAATGGCGTGTTGATCAATCATACTGAATTAACGATCGAGGTGTGTTTGACAGTATGAAATTGTTGCATTAGGGTTTGTAGCGGGGTATTCGTTACCTTTAGATTTATTGACTAAATCAAAAGTAAGCATACAATTCGAGTCGCCACCGCACTTCTATTTATCCAAAGGAAAGGTTAGAAAGCGAACAAAACCCAAGTGAGAAGTTTTATCAAATCAAAAACTAGTAAAAGTGTCAGAGATCTGGGTAAGGGGGTTGGTTATGCAATGCAAAGGTTTTAAGAACCCAAAACATCCTTAGTACTCTAAGGGAGCCCTTTTTGCAAATGTGTATTGTACGTTGGTATTTATAAAAGTATTTGTGCAAACAAGATTGGGGAGATGAGAAAAGAATATACATATTATTTACAATTTTGTTATTTGAATGGGTGAACCCATTGCCTACGTACCATCACAAAGGTAGGATCAAAACCTCGTAGTTCGGGGTAAAAATCTCAAAAGATTGGTGAATTGATTTGATCAAAAGCCTTAAGGTCTTTTGTTATCAAAGGGAGAAAACTCAGCCTAAACCAACAATCCACCATGTGAGGAGAGCTTCAACATACTAGTGAGGGATCCACCCTATAATAAGTATGGAAGACTTATAGTCCAATCACTAAGGATAAGGCGAGGTTTACATCAACCACTATGATAACTCAAACCTATGGCTAATGTTTATGAAAAGTTTTAACAAAGGTGGCCATTGGAACCACAAAAAAAAAACTTGAAGTGAGTTGTATTTACAAGGTAGGGGTATTTACAAAATGAGGTCAATGTTGACTTAAAATTCATTCAAAATAAGTATTAATGGAAAGAGTTTGAAAAAATCAAAGGCATAATGCCTAGGTTTCTAGTTTGAAAACAATATCAATGTTTGTACAAAATGAGTTTGGCTTGGGTTAGAGTGGAGAGAAGAAGAGAAGGGCTAGTCCTAAACATGCAAAGATAAGAGAAGATATAAAACCCTTGGAGTTCCTTTCTTGAGATCATAAAGATGATTCAAGATGCTCCTTTCCTTTGGACTTAGCAATTAACTCAAGTAATCAAACAAATATTCAATCAAGCTCCTAGGATCTCCACTTGGCTTGTCTCTCTTAACTTGGCTATTCATGACAATGATCCTCCTTACTATCTCAAGTTTGGATTTCCTATCACACAAGAACAAACAATCAAAAAGTTCACAATGCAATAAGAGGAATGGACAAAGAGTGAGTTTAGATTAGGGGGTCCTTTGAAGTCAACTTCCAAGATTTAGCATTCTAAAGTCATGAGACCTAGTTGCTCTTCAATCAATTTAGCATTCTAAAGGCATGAGGCCTAGTTGCTCTTGAACTCCATTAAGCATAGGTAAGGTCCTAATTCTAAGTCCTTTCTACCTTTTGCATTGGGTTCAAACAAACAAAGACAAAACAATCACAAAGCAATAATATATTTATATACAATAATGAGATCAAGTGAGCAAAAGGAAAATAGCATAAACATAAAATATGAGCTCAAGTGAGCAAAAGGGAAAAGGCAATATGAATAAATGAGTAAGAAATTAAATTGCATTAAAGTAAATTGCAAGGGATTAAATGCTTGAATTAAAAGTTAGTAATTAGTAGTTAGTCTTAGTGTGTCATAAGACAATTTAGCGCTATGTTAAGCAATCATAAGTGGACTAATGTAGTAGTCACACCTATCTGAGGCCGGTCAATAAAACTATAGGCAAATAAACACAAGTTAGAGACCATGACTAGTAAGCCAAGCTCCTACAACTTGCCATGCCAAAAGAAAAGAAGGAAAGCTCTTGTATGGATTTTAGGTTTTTTACTTGACCAAGAAGCAACCTATCTTGGACACAAAGCAATTCACTTGATCTTTGATCAAGTTGAATTTGATTTGGATCAAAGAAGGTTAAGCCTTTCATATGTCAAGGCTAACCACAAATCATTAACTCATTGGTCAAAATAAAAAGAAGAAGATGAAGATGAAATGAAATGGACAAAAATGAGAATTCAAATGACATACACAAAACACAAGGATCAAATGAGAATGAAATCAACATCAACCAATGGTAAACAGAAGAGAAATGAATATTAGAAGTCAATCAAGGTCAAACATATTTTTGGTATTTTTAGAATTAAAATAAAACATAAAATAAAATGAACAAAGTATGGTCAAACTTCAAATTCAATTAAAATCAACTTGAACAAGTCTAATTGAATCATCACAAGTCTAACATGGTGAAACAAAGTTTGACAAATTTTCTCAACAATTTTTTAAAACAGAAACTATTTTTTAAACAATTAAAAATCAAGAAAAATAACACAAATAAATTAAAATCTCAAATAAATCTCAAATCAATTAAGAAATTGATGAAAATATTTTTCATAGACTTATCATCATCCATATGTGTTAAGAAAATATTTTTTGGAATTTTTGAATATCAAAAAGTAATTAAAATGAATTAAAAAACTATTAGAAACAAAATAATTCACAAAAAATATTAAATGGTATCACAAAAATAATTAAAAATCAGATTATGAAACTAGATTTTTAAAGAAAAATTCTGCAATTGGTCTCATATTTTTGTGATTCCAAATAAAATAGTTATGAATTTTTGAAAATAAATGGAATAAAAGAAAATAAAACAGAAATTAGAAAAAGAGAAAAATCAGGAAGCGTTTGATCCATTTCATTAATTGAAGTGGACAAATCAAAGGCTCAGAGGCGCGCTTCCATTGTGGTCATTAGTCAAACGCGAAGCATACTGAATTAAAATAAGTCATGTGAATCAAAGGCAAAGATTAGATTATAGGAACCAGATCCAAGGGGCTAGGTGATTCCACGTGGGGACGGTGGTGGAAACCACCGTCTTCTCCGGTGAACTAACTGTTTCCGGCCACCAGTTGCAGGTTTTCAAACCTCAACCAAAATGCACGATCCTTATACCAAAATGAAGCTGGAGTGATGTACATCACCCCTGTAACCTTGGATTATGCTCAAAGTTTCCATGGAATGAGAAATCAGAGCTTGAATTTCAAGGTGTTCAAACTGAAGTGTTCTAAAACATGAAATCAAAGCCACCACTGGCTTGCCTCTCACACGAGGACTTCAGAAAACCAAATGAACACAAGCAAATCACATTGTATGAGGAGATTTCGATCAAAATAGTTAGAGCATCTACCTTTGAAGAGCAGCTTTATGCAGCACGATCCACTCAATCTCTTGCTTCCAACTTGATCTTGAGGTGTAATATGAATGTAAGGCTAAGGAATAAGTATTGAAGATCAACTGATTTTGTTGAAATTCAAACTTGAAATGAGAAATTAAAAATGAGAATTCCTTTGGTATGGTTGGGTTTCCAATTCTGCAGAGCTTCAGGTTGAATTCAGGGGTGAAATTTGAATGAGGCAAGGCTCTTATTTATAGCTGAGATCCAAGCAATGATGTGCCAAACTCATGTGCATGAAGCTTTGGGTCCTCTATGCATGGGCCAGTACAGGCGCATGTGAGGCCCAAAATCCATTGGAAATGCAAGCTGATATCACTCTGAAGTGAAAATGGACGTGTAGTTTGAATTGCAATTGCTTGTGCATGAAGATTCAATGTGAATTCCAAAATTGGGCATAAATGTTCACCTCTTCGAAAGTCACTCATGAAAAATCCAAACATAAGAATGTGAGTAACGGTTGGAAAGGTCTTGACATAACGAACAAAAGCTATGTTGGACAAAAATCCATTTGGAGTTTGGAAAATTGTGAAAACTGATCATGAAGTTTGAGGTACAAAACATGCCTTTGAAAAAATTGCCAAAAGTGATCAACTTCAAGCCCTTCTGTTTTAATGATTTAAGACTCAAATGGAAAAACCTCCAACATCTAAGTTGTAGATATTTCAAGATGATCAATTTGGACTTAAATTTTGCATCATTTGGATTTTCGATGAGAAAGTTATGGGCACTTGAAGTTGGGCTTTTTCAAGATTCAATGGCTTTGGTCCAAAGTGACCTATAATGTTTTGTATTATCACATGTGTTTCTTTTAGGATTATGAAATTTTATCCAACATAACATTTGAAGTAGACATCTTAAGATTTCCAATGCAATTGGTCTCACCTAAAAATCACAAAAATGAAGAAGTTAGGTCCTTGGGAAGTTGACCCAAAATTAGGGTTTTAGTCAAAATCACCTATAATGTTTTGAAATGAATGATAACCTTTCATGTTTCAAATGGATTTTTGATGAACATGAAAGTTGTTCATGTGGTTCTTAAGAACATGTTTTATCTTGGGGTCATCTTCATATAACAAACACATCAAAAGTTAGGTCTCAGTGGATTTCAATTTGGTTAGATGAATTGACTGGTCAACTTCTCAAGGCCAAACTTCAATTCTTGATGAATGAATGATTGAGGATACTAAAATAAGCCCATATATGCATAAAATAATGAATGAAAGAACTTCCCTTGATTGAATTTGATCATAGGTTGAGGTTGCTTCATGAGCAAGACATAGTAAATGCATAGTTGAATTAGGGTTTCCTTGAGAAACAATCCTCAAGCCCTTTGGTTTATCTTGATCAAATTGGCATATTGAGATACTTGGGAAACATATATGATGATTGAGAGCTTTGTGAACCATTGTCATGCTTGCTTTCATCTTCGTATGGCCACTTCAATGAGCATAGGAGTCTCCTAGGAGCATGGGATCACAAGATCACTTGAGCTTCAAAACAAAACAAGTTAGTGACATATTTTTGTGCTTTTGGTTAGTAATCAAAATAAGAAAAGAAATAACATACAATTCAAGCATGCTTGGTGGTCTCAAACCAACTCACACAAGTCCCAACCCAAGGGTTAAGGAGCCACACATGCTATGATCCTTGAGGCAATGCGATGAGCAATAATATGATGCCATGAGGGATATTAGGGTCAAAATTAGGGTCTTACAGGGTTCACGACAGTACAAGGATTGTGCTGTCAAAGAGTTATGCGATTAGGGTTATGATTGCACAAGAGTTGTGCTTTAAAGTATCAAGTGTTGATGCGAAAATCGACGTCAATTTCAAATGAATTATTCATTAAAATTTTGCATCGGGACATTGCCCCTAACAATCCCGCAGGGGCGTTGCCCCCTTGAACCCCCGACTAACTCTGCATAGTGTGATCAGTCACCGAAATTTAATTTGGTGTATTTAATTAACAGAATTTAAATTAATAATAATAATGTGTTTATTATTATTGTCTTGTGGTGATCGATTATGGCCTTAGTTTTCCTTTATTTTGTGTTTGGGATTTTAAAATACGACCTGCGTGTCGTACCTCTCTTTTAATCTCTTAATGTAACTTATTTTCTCATCTCACTCCCTCGTATGTAAAACGAGTTTCTTTTATATAATATAATGTCATGAAGAAAGAGAAGAGTACAATATCAAAGGAGGACAACCTTGAAGATCTTGCTTAGAGAAGCTTACATCGTTATTAGGTTAGCTTAGGTTCTCTCATTGGCTTGGGAGAAAAATTGCGCTAGGGGCCATAATTGTTTCATTTTGTATGTATGTTGATGTATGTGAATGTATGTTGATGCATTGGGTATGTGGAGAACCTTGAGAGGTTGGGTTTTCCCCTCGAAAAGGAACTTGCGACTGATTTGATCTTGTAATCATTTCTAGATAGCTTTAGTCAATTTGTCCTTAATTTCAAAATGAATGAAATGGACAAATCTCTTCCTGAACTGCTAGGCATGTTAAGAACTGCTGAGCAGAATCTGAAGTGAAAAGGGAAGTACATTCTGATGATCGAAAATGGAAAGAGACAGAACAAAAGACCCACCAAGTAGGGTGGTAAAGGGAAAGGCAAGGAAGTTACCAAACCCAAACCCACTACTTCTGCTTTGAAGGCTAGTGGAAGCATAGCAAAGGAAGGCACATTCTTCCATTGCGGTAAGATCGGATACTGGAAGAGAAGCTGCCCAAAGTACCTGGAAGACAAGAAGAATGGAGTAGAGACTTCAACTTCAGGTATTTTTGTTATTGAAATTAATTTATCTACTTCTGCATCATGGGTATTAGACATTAGATGCGGTTATCACATTTGTACCAATGTGTAGGAGCTAAAAAGGAGTAAAGATTTGGCAAAAGGTGAAGTTGACCTACAAGTTGGCAATGGAGCAAAGGTTGCTGCTTTAGCCGTAGGAACTTATGTATTGACTTTACCTAGTGGTTTAATAATTCAGTTAGAGAACGGTTATTATGTACCTGCAATTAGCAGGAATATTATTTCCATTTCTTGTTTGGACACGTTTGGTTTTTCATTAATAATAAAGAACACTTGTTGCTCCATGTATTTGAATGATATATTCTATGCTACTGCACAAATGAATAATGGACTATATGTCCTTGATCTTGAAATGCCTATTTATAACATTAATAATAAAGCATGGAAACCTAATGAGTTAAATCCAACTTACCTTTGGCATTGTCGATTAGGCCACATAAATGAGAAACACATTTCCAAACTCCATAAAGATGGAGTCTTGGAATCTTTTGATTAGGAATCATATGAGACATGCAGATCTTGTTTAATTGGAAAGATGACAAAGTCTCCATTCACAGGAAAAGGTGAAAGAGATAAAGATGTTTTGGCCCTCATACATACTGATATATGTAGACCACTGAACATACCTGCCAGAGGAGGTTTTCAATACTTCATCATATTTACTGATGATTTCAATAGCTATTGTTATGTGTATTTATTGAAACACAAATCAGAGTCCTTTGAAAAGTTCAAGGAATTCAAGAATGAAGTACCAAACCAACAAGGTAAGAATATTAAAACTCTTTAATCAGATCGAGCTGGTGAATATTTAAGCCTAGAGTCTGATCACCATCTGAAAGAGTGTGAGATTTTATCCCAACTTACTTGATCAGTCACCATTTGGATTAAGTTTTCGTTACGGATTCGAAAAGAAACCGATTTTGAAACACTGTGCAAGCATTTTTGATACTTTTCAAGTCAATTTTACTTCCGATATAATATTTAAGCATTTCCTTTCATTGTTATATTTTAATTATATTTTCATGATTTTATGCGTAGAATGGCTGTGTTTTTGTCCGACAGGTCCAGGTAGAAGAACCAGGGAACTCAGAGAAAGACAGTGCAAGATTCCGCCAAGTAAAGGAGTGAAAAAGCTTGGTACAAAAGGCCTGACACGGCCACCCGTGTCACCTGACATGGTCCGTGTCAGGCAAAGGAGGGCGTGGCAAGAAAGACAATGGCCTGACACAGGCTGTGTCAGGCATCAAACTCCCCCCATGTCAAGAGACCATGGGCGTGTCACAGGAAGCAGTGAGCTGACACGGCCACCCGTGTCAGCTAACACGGGCCGTGTCAGCCCAAGCCCAAATCTTCCCTTTTTCTCGGGCTTTTAATTGTCGGGCTTTTCAGAGATATTTTTGGACATGTCCACCTGCAGCTTGGAACTTTCATTATAAAAGAGGACCTTCTGCCTAAGGAAATAGCATCTTGGAATTCGGAAAAATACAGTATTGTGAAGCAATCAAGTATTACAGAGAACAAGGAGTTTGGAGAGCTGAAGGTTTTCATGAGCGGGAACGATTGAAGATCAAACTCATCCAGTTACTTGTAATGTGTAATTTTTATCTTGCATTTGTTTTAAACAATAGGAGTAGCTAAACCCCCCAATGCTAGGGGGTGTCCCTGATTTAGAATGGTAACGAATTTGAGTTTACATTGGCATTTATAATATTATTTTTACGGTAACCTTTTGATGTGTTTATTGCTTTCTCCTTCGAACCAATCAAGATTGATTTGTGGTTATCAATTAGGCTGTACCGCCACTGATAAGGTTTTCATAAGGTTACTCTACAGTAGATATCACCTAGGACTAGGGATACCCTGTATGAACCAGATTATTCTTGATATTATAAAGCTTAACTTCACCTTAATTGACTATGGACATAGAAATTAAGGTAGATTGATTAAAGGTTTTCTCACCAAGGACTTGGGAGAAAATACCCTTAAGAACTGGTAGTAATTGATATTTGTTGATATAATAGTGACTCAGAGTTGTTATAGGGATAAATCATACACCTTCCCTAGCATTGTTCCTTTTTCCATGTAAATCTTTATTTTCATCCTTATTTGCTTTTACCTTTATTCTTATATTTTTACACCTAAAAACTGAAATTCTGGTATCAGATATAAGATGTCGAAGGTAATGTTACGACACTAATATCTGTTAACACACAATGGATAAAATACAGAATTGTAAAATAAATCACACAAGCAATTGTTAACCCAGTTCGGTGCAACTCACCTACGTCTGGGGGCCACCAAGCCAGGAAGTAAATTCACTAAAATAGAATTAGTTCAAAGACTATACGTACACTTCAACAAGTTACAGTCTTTCTCACCTAATCTCTACCCGTGCAATTTTTACCTAAGCACTCTTAGATATGAGAACCCACTCACTTCCCTTACAATCACACACCAGTGATCTTAAATAACAATCCCTTGAGAAAAGAAAATACTTTTCAATTACACACTCTTGATTTTACTTCATAGTTTCAATCAAGAAGACACACTCTTGATCTTGCTTCACAACTTTGATCAAGAAGACACACACTCTTGCTTAACAGCTTTAGAGTGACAAATCAGTCCAATTCAATCATCAATGGATGACTTGAATGACCTACAAGTCTTACGACTAAACAGACACAAACCCTAGCTCTCTCTATGTATTTCGCTCAGTCTTGGTTGTGTGTTCAAACAGATTTTTTGAGTCCCTTTTTATAGAAGCATTCTGCTGGGCTTGGACATCTTGAAAACCCTAAATCTATTTTCCAATCAAATCTTTTTATAACAGCTGGTTAGATCTCTTTAGGAAATAAGTAAATCTGGTTGTACTCCATGATTGAATGCGCCAGCTAATCAGATCTTCAATCATTCAAAGATTTCCATTAATTGTGCAATCATAAAACATCAGACATTCATACTGAATGTTCTGTGTACAGGATGTCATGACATCGGGTCTGACATCCTGGAAAAATCCTGTATAATCCAATAATTCCTTTTATAACTTCCAGCAGGTACAACCATATCAGATGTCATGACCTTGTGTATGTCATCTGAAATAATTCTGCATGAACATGCCTTTTAAGCTCTAGTAGGTACAACCAATATCAGAAGCCATGGCATCGTATGTGGCATTTTGAAATAATCCTGCTTGCACATGTTCTTGAACTCCAGCAGGTACATAGGATATCTTATGTTAATACATCACATATGACATCTTGTGAACACTCTTTGTTTTACCAAAATTGCTGCCAACACTTAGAATCAACAAACTCCCCCTTTGGCAAATTTTTGCTAAAACATATATCTGTCCTTTTTGTTCACAAGGTAAACAATCAGCAGTTAAACAACTTAACAGTAGTTTAAACCGCAGCAGAAGCAAATACAATTACTAGATATAGCTACTAGTAATACACACATGCACAAGGGTACTTCTCCTCCCCCTAATTCTGTGCAACACAACAGAATTACTAGTTTATGGATGCAACTAGTAAGACACAAATGCACAATGCACAAGGGTACTTCTTCTCCCCCTAAATCTGTGCATTCATCAAATAACAGCTACTGAACTCCAGTACCCGTACCAGCCAAAATATCATTCTTACATCTGCTTCAACATCAGCACCTGTGCACTATTTCAGACATCCCCTTTGACATATGTAAATAGAATAACATTCTATTTTAACACCTGTGCACTTCCTTCAATAATAGTTGTCCTCCAAATCAGCTACACATACATCTCACAACACCATAACTGCTTCCATATCAACACTTCTCCCCCTTTTTAGTCAAAATTGACCAAAGGTGACCAATTAGACAAAATGAATGTCAATTAGTCTATCAGAGAATGTCAGGACAGATGTCATAACATTAAACATGTTAAAACATAATATTCAGGAGGTACAAAACATCATTATACACAGCTGTGCTAGCTGATACAATGAACAAATCCAAGGAACTCAACAAGAGCCCTAAATATTACAAAACAGGCATCAATGAGGACTGCCACACATTACATTTTCCAAAAACTAAAACCAACAGTCTTCCAAACAGCAGACCAACTTCCACCCATCTTTCCAGCAGACTTCACTTTACCAGTCTTCAACACAGGCATGAACCCTTAATCAGAAGAAGAGGTATCACCTTTTCCTTCTCCTTTAGAGTGTTCAGAGCTTCAAGAGCTGCCACTGGATTGGGATTTTGATCTTGCATTTGAATCCTTACCAGCCTTCTCTATTTCTTCCCTTTCTAGGCTACAAATAAGAACTTCTAGAGCTTCTTTTCTAGCCTTGGCCACCCTTATACCATTGTCTAATTCCTTGCAGGTATCTTTTAGTTGGTCAATTAAGCTCCCTTTAGCTGCAGGCTCTCTTCTGGCAGATGTTATGACAACATCATTTACATGACTTCCCTCAAACAGCTTATAATGAATGGATAGAGGGGTCTTTCTTCTGCTTGGCAGGTCATCTGTAATGAGTATGCCTGGTTGTTGGCTCAGGGTAATGCCACAAATAAGGGAGGGAAAGGCAATGGGTAACTTCACAGCATTTGTAGATGCATGTCTGATGGTTTGATCAAATATGAACTTGCCAAAATCATAATTAACCCTTGTTCCAATTGCATGAATGATTCTACCAAGATTAATGGAGATAGTGGAAACATGATTAGTAGGTACCCAATTAGCTGATCGAATCTTGTGTAAGATGGCATATTTAACAGTGAGTTTCCCAACTAATAAGTGATTCCTACTAGGCCATTCCTTAACTTGGCCAGCTGTGATAACCCTACAGACTTCCTTGTTTGTAGTCTCTAGGTCTACTCCTCCATTAGTTCCTCTTCCTAGGAACTTGTTGATAATACTTGGTGAGAATTTCACACATTTTCCCCTTACAAACACTTTGCAGAACTCCCTACTTCTCTTTTCATAAATATCCTCAGGGATATTAACAATAAACTCTTTTGCCAACCCCTTATAACATTGGGGTAGAGCTACCACAGTCTTTATTAGTCCAGCAGTTTTGATCAAATCCATTACTTCTGTTACCTCTACAGCCTCTTTCCCAAGCTATCTTTCAATAGCTATTTGTAGCACCTCAAATTTGCACCTCCCATTTGTATATGCATTTTCATTTTAGGTCATTAACATTGCATTGTTCATTACATAGTTCATTGCATGTCATCAGTCAGACTGGTCAAGAGATTCAGTTGTGCAAGCAAGCAAGTGCATTTTCTATGGAATCAAAGCCCTAGGGTTGGTACAATGAGTTCATGTGACCCAAGGATCATCTTGAAGTGGTTTGATCAAGAATTGAAGGCTAAAAGCTCATCAGTCAGTGTACAATTCATCTGAAACCCTAAAAAGTCAACAGAAGTCAACTGTCAGTTCAACTATGGATTTGGAGGTGGGAGATGGTTAGAGAAGCCTCATTCATGTGTAAACAAGTCTCATTTGACATTTCAAACATCAACATTGAAGAATTTGAGGTCAGATCAAAACTTTCCAAAAATAGTAAGTGACCTGTAATTTGAATTTGCCAAAAATGGAAAGGTTTTCAACTCAAGATTACATCATCAAGAAATCTTCAAATGAAATTTTGTCCAACATGAAAGTTGAAGATCTTTCTCTCCCATTTCCAAAAAGTCCAAGATCATGAATTTCTCATGTGTGGTTGAAGAGATATGGATCAATCTTGGCCAAATGTGGTTTGAACTTCAAATGTGCATAACTTTCAAACCAAATGTCCAATTCAAGTGGTTCTTTTTGCGTTGTTCTTGTTTTGACCTATGCTTTCCAAATCATGCATCATATTATACCAATTCTCATCACATAATCACTTGATATTTGACTTGATTTTTGGAGGGAAAAATTAAAGTTTGAAGTTGGTGCATTGTTCACATATTCTACCATTGCATTTGGCTCCAAAATGGTTTTTTAAGTGAATTTGAGCCCAAACCCGTGTACTGTTCATCCATAATTTTCATGCATAAGGTGAAATATCAAATTGGCATGTGCACTCCTATTTTGCTAATCCCATTACCAATGCTTAAACATGTTTAAGAGAGTGATTAGGAGGGAGTATATAATGTAAATCATAACTGTTTTCAGCTAACCACAATCACTTTTTCAGATCTAGATCAAAACCTCTCAAATTTTCTCTCACTTTTTTCTTGCAAATTCTTCAAACACAAGCCACTTTTCTTGATCCATTCATCATCTAGAGGCATTATGGAGCAAGTTTGAAGGAAGATCCAAAGGAATTCGTGCAGTTTTGAAGCAGCTTGAAGCTTGAGTTCATCCATGGCAAATCAAAATTCTGGCCAAATCGCGTGCAGTTGAGCTTCAATTCTTCATCCAATTACTTGTACAAGCATTATAGAAGAGATTGGAAGCATCACAAGACCTTGAATCAACACAAATCCAAAGCTGCTCTTCAAGAGGTCATTGAATCGAATCTCTTATTTCTTAAAATTGTTATGCTATTGCTGTAGATCTCTTAATGCTGATGAATCTGAGCTTTAAACCATTGAATTCCATGCATAATTGAGTGAGAAACGATTGTTTGAAGTTTGGTTGATGATTTTTCTTTTCTTCGATCCGTGCATGTTTGAGTGATTCTTGATGAATTAGTTGTGGATTATTGCTCTATGATGAAAGATCTATCTATTGCTATGCTTAATTTTGAAATCTGGGAAAATTGTTCTTGAGTGATACACTGTTCATGATGAACACGATGATTTAGGCTTTTGAGAACGGTTTTTTTGATCCAAGTACCACGCGTTTCCGTTGCTTTAGGTGTTCGTTAGGGCTTCAATTTCATTGGTTGCATGGAGCGCCCATGCGCGTCTCCCATTGGCCAGTTGCCTAGAGCGTATCATTGCTTGCCACCGAATAAATGAAACGGCAGCGTTTTGCTGCCTGGCGCCACATTTCAATTTGAATTAATTAATTCATTTCATTTCATATTATCTTGTCACTTTTATTTCATTTCATTTTTTAAACTTCAAAAAATCAAAACAAATTGAAAAATGATCCAAAAATTATGGGATTTTTTGCATCATGATCCTGATCCTCTCTAGTTTTTTATGATCATTGAAATGAAAATTGTGCATGGCTGAATATTTTTTTGTGTTAGGGTTCTTGAACATGTGTCCACATTTGACCTTGCCTTGCTATATCATTTGTGAAATGCTTGATTCTTGTCCAATGCTCATGAAATTTTGCATGCTATAATAACTAGACATCTTGCTGGACATTTTGGTGTTGAGTTTGCATTTTTATCAATTTTCATTTTTGTTTTATGATTTTCCTAAGTTAGGTGTGACAATTTGTGTCACACCTTGAGATGTTCAACTTGAATGATGTGGTTACTATGCCAAATGATCTCCATTTGCCTTGATTTTTTGTATGATGCATGTTATAGATGTTGTGAATGCTCATGATTTGTGTTGGAATTTTTGGATTGATTTCTGATTTAATTGAGATTTTTCATTCTGGTTGGTCATATGTGAGCTTTTGAATTGCCTTGATCTTCATTCTTTTGTGAAATGCTTGTGGTTTATCCAATGAATGTGAAACTTTGCACACTATTTCTAGACATGTTGAATGTTGTTTTGGCTTTGGTTTGAGGTTTTTACCATGAATCATTTATGTTTTAGGCCTATGCTAAGTTGGTGTGACCATTGGTGTCACACATGTGCTTGTTATGTTTGCCTTGACTTATGTGATTTGATTACCATGCCTATTGATGTCCAATGCTCCTAATTTTTTGTGTGATGATCATGTTGTGTGTTATGTTTACCCATGATTTTTGCCAAGATTATTTGAATCATTTTTGATTTTATGTGAATTTGTTCATTCTTATGTCACAATGTGGTCACAACTTGCATACCTTGCCATATTTGGTTCATGAAATTAATTTGGTTGATGATATTGATATGGGACCTTTTGGATTGTGTTCTTAATTAATTGAGGTTGATTCATGTTGAATTTCATGTTCTGTTTTGAATTTTTTTCTCCCTCTTTGAACCTAGGCCTTGACCTAGTGGTTGGTGACTCACAGTTGAGCTTTGATTTCAGGTTTACACATCCAAGTCCATAGTTGATGATGATCACTCATTTGGATTGATTAAGTGGTTGATATTGACCAATTTTGAGTTGTTTTGTAGGTTGATGCCAAGTTGTTTGTGTTATGCCCATTGGCTTGTGCCTTGCACACTGTTGCATTGCTTGCTTATCTGTCTGATTGTGTGATTGACTGTCTGTCTGATTGTTTGACTTGTATACTGATTGGGTTAGATTTTTTTCAGGTACAGAAGTTGCTTAAGTTCTTTTGAACTTGCTTTTGCTTTGCTTGGTTGCTTAACCATTTGAGGTATAACTCTCTGACTTCATGTAGTCTGGAAGACCTGTCCTGTTACTTGGGCAGGCACCTGTCTGAAGCCCTCCTTAAGAGGCAATGCTTGTGTTTGTTTATCTTTGTGCCAAGCAGGAAAAGTCCTCTTATGAGGCAATTGGCAGATAAAAGAGATGTGCAATCCATCTCCTGCTATTCAGTGTGTCATTCACTTTGCTCACACACCTTGTGTTGATGCATCGTGGATATTAACCCAAGATCTTTGTTGTGTCAGTCATATGTGGAGAAGAGTTCCCACTTTCTGAACTCCCACTTTCATTTGTCTGAAGCTCTCCCAAGCCAGGGATAAGAGCTGTGAGGTCTTACCTTCACTTCCCATTTCATCTGCTTCACCCTAACTCTCAATGTTAGGGTTAAGAGCTAATCACACCCGATTCCAGTTGGCTTGTGTTTCACAGCCTAACCTTGTGTGAGCCCACTTTGTTTGTATATAGTGTGTGCTATTTGTGTGTATGTTTGCTTTGCTTGTGCTGTTTAGGATAGCTTGCTCCCTGTGCAAGTTAGATAGCAACCTTAACTTAGGGATCGTATGCATGACAACTTCTAGGCTCAAGTCGTAGTCTCCCTAGTAGTTTGTGTCTCCCTTTGTATCTGGTTAGGCTAGTCCTTTTTCCCTGCGTAGGGGAACTACGTCGCCCTGATCCTCATACCAGATGAGGTACGTAGGCAGGAGATGAGCTGATCTCTCCGGGCGCCCTTTTTCTATTTCAACCCCTTTGTGTTGTATAGGAGTCTGACGTAAGTCCAGCGATTGGCAGTTGGTTTCCTGTGTGTGTTTGTTGGTTCGGAGTTTGATATAAGTCCAGCGATTGGCATTCGGTTTCCATGTTTGCCTGTTTGTGTGGAGTCTGACGTAAGTCCAGCGATTGGCAGTCGGTTTCCTGTTTGTGTTTTGTTTGGCGTGCGTTAGCCGAGCTATGAGTGCTCTGATTCTTCTCCAGTCAGAGAAGATACGTATGCATAGGATGCGACATCCTAGCGAGCACGTTTCCCCCGTCCCGAACTATGTCGACTCTGATGTCTGTGTCTGACAGACTACGTAGGCCCAGGATGCGATATCCTGCCGAGTCCCGTTTCTTCCGTCTTTATGTGTTTCCTTCCAGTGTGTGTGCAGTGTTTTGAGCAGTTTTAGCAACCTTTCTTCTATTCTTTCTGAGCGTGGATCCCGTCGAGTACGACGGATGCGTAGGGGTGCTAATACCTTCCCTTCGCATAACCGACTCCCGATCCCATCTCTCTCTGGTCGCGAGACCATGTCTTTTCCAGGTTTACTTCGAGCGTTTCCTTTCCCTCTTTTGGGATAAATAACGCACGGTGGCGGCTCTGTTGTTTCTTTTTCCCGCCGGTTTTTCGCGTAATGTGACACTATTCTCCTCTGAATAACATATTTCCATTTTGCTGCACCATCTTCTAAGTGAAAGGAGATATTGTCTAGGTGTACAGCAGCAACTTTGCTAGGGGACTTCTGAACAGCCTGCCTTTTTGCAGGGGAGATGTCTGGGACATCGTCTTCGACATCCTCCTCAGAGTCAGAGTTGTCTCTTTCTTTCCTTTTCCCAACCTCAACTTTGCTTCAGGGTTTTGAGGGTCCTATACCTGCGGCCTTTTTCACTCTAGCAGTTCTCATTTTAGCCACACTTTTCCCTTTCCTAGTTCTCAGTTTCTCAGCTACACTAGGTTTTACCATATGAACCAAAGGATCATCCTCTCCTTCAGAGCTTTCTTCCTCTAGGTTAATAACCTTTTTTTGAGACACATTTGGTTTCTTGTTAGGTAGGGTTTTTCCTAGAGAGCAAAGCCCTTCAGCAGCAACCTCCTTTTCTGATCTAGATGAGTCATCATCTTTATCAGCATGAGGTTCTCCCTCAGGAGAGGGGTCCCTTCTGGACAGAGGGGTAGAAACCCCTTCAACTTTATGCCATTCACTCATAATCCTCGTGACTAGTTTCCTTATAGCACGATCAACATAATACATGTCTTTTGGAAGAGAGGAGTTACCAGGGATATTACCTTGCTTATCTTCAGCCTTGGAGGAGGGACCTGTGGTGTCGCCTGGTATCATGCACAGCGGAGTAACGTCCATCACGTCTTCATCTACAAACTCCATGGATGGAGTCTTTGCATGGTGGGAGGATTTTGAACCAGATGATGATGGATGTTGAGACATGTTGTAGGACTTTTGAGAAAATTTTCTTTGCCCTAGCTGAGCTTTTCTGAGAAGTTGAATGGAAATGGAGATTGTTGTGTTTAGGTAGCGTGTGCTAAGGGAATAGATACTATTTTCAATGCTAGGGAATGATTTATCATTAATGTGGCTCTTTCTTTTAAAGGAGAAGACATTGTTTTTATTTCTTTATTTTTCCTCTTTAATTGCCATAATTTCACAAGAGTCCAAATCCCTAATTTTCTTCCCTCATATTTAATTTGAATTTCACCCAACTTCCTTGCACCCCTGTCTGCTAGTTCCAGTCCATGCTTTAGACCTCTGAATTTGTCTTTCATGAATTTTCTATTGAAGTGATAATGACAAAAATAGTACATTGTCCATCTGTGCCGAGTCTGATTTTTGGACATAGTTTCAGTATTCAGGTTGTCATAATACAATGTCATAACATCATGTGTGACATTGTATGCAATGAATAGTTTCATCCAACCAAGTTAAGCCCAACCTTTCACATGTGTAGAAGCAGGTGTTTCTCCATTCTCCTCCACATTGTTCTTGGCCTTTTTGCTTCGAGATAAACATAGACTCCCTTGTGGCCTAGTCTTAACAGTTCCATTCTGCTTATGACTGGTCATATGTCCATTTATTTGATCTATCTTCTCGGTTGTTTGGGCCATCATAACCTTTTCTCCTCTGAGCTTCTGGTGTGACATCTTTGTCTGACATTCCCTACAGAATTGTTTTTCATCACTCTTGAGAGTATCTATACTCATCCAATGCTTTAAGGGATAATCGATTTGAGAGCTCCACATGTAGCAGTTGTCCTTGGACCTGATTCCTTTCATAATTACTTCGCTATTTTTGTCAAAGATTAGACATTCAGTTTTGGTGAAGTTAATATTCAAACCTTGATCACATAATTGACTGATGCTTATTAGATTTGCAGTCAAACCCTTAACTAGTAGAACCTTGTCAAGTTTAGGAGCTCCACAACACTCAAGCTTTCCTGTTCCCTTGATTTCACCTTTTTTCCATCTCCAAAGATTACATGGCCTATGGTATGATGATGCAGATCAGTTATTAGATCTTGGTTTCCAATCATGTGTCTGGAACACCCACTATCAAAGTATCACTCTTCTTTGGCTGAGGTTCTGAGGGGTATGTGAGCTATCAAACCTGTAGCATTAGTCTTAGGAATCCATTGCTTCTTAATGATAGGCCTGTGCTGCTTGGGTTTGGATTGATAGTGATTCTGATGATTAGCAGGCCTGGGATAACCATATAGTTTATAGCAGAACGACCTTAGATGACCGAATTTCCCACAGTGATGGCATATCCATCTTTGGTGTTTCCCTTTCTGCTGTTTTTTTCTCTGGTGTTGTGACATATGATGTGACATCACATATTTACTTTTATTATGGATGCACTTAGGTTTGGCTTGAGATTTTGCACCGGTGTAGCTGCACTCAGGTTTTGAGTCATTATACCCAAAGCCAGATTTGTCTCCTGCTATTTGTCCAGTTTGGAGAATCTTGTCTAAGGAGTCAGATCCATTGCTTAACATCCTTACATACTTGGTCATCTCTTCTAGTTTAGAATTTAGAAACATGACATCAGTTTTCAACTTAGAGATAGTATTCACATGGTCTGCCTTCTCATCTTCCAGCTGTGCTATCTTCTGTCTTTCAACTTGAGGATTTTCAACTAGCTTGGCATTTAAAACCACTGCTTCTGTTTGTAAATTGGAGATGATTTCCAAGTATTCTTCCTTCTCATTCTCCAGTTGAGTTATTTCCCTCTTATTGTGTTCAACCTGTTTGCACAGCTCTACACTTTTGATACACAACTTTCTGTAGGTAGATGCCAATTCTTCAAAGGTTACTTCACCATCACTTGAGTCTTCATCAGATCCCCATCTTCCTGTCAAGGCAGTCACAAGATTTTCCGCCTCCTCGGTTTCACTCTCATCAGACCAAGTGGCAGCAAGACTCTTTTTCTGTTTCCTAAGGTAGGTTCCACATTCAGTCCTGATGTGTCCAAACCCATCACATTCATAGCACTGTACCTCTTTTTCTTCTTTGAGCTTCTCATCTGATCTTGCTCTTCTTCCAGCATTGTTGGATTTACTGATGTCAGATGAGATGTTTTTGACATTGCCCTTTGCTCTCACATCTACCTTTCTCATCAGTCTGTTGAACTGTCTTCCCAACATTGCTATCTTATTTTCCAGATCTCCATCAATATCTTGACCACCTTCCTCATCTTCCTCTTCAGTGTTTGACATAAATGCTATGCTCTTGGCCTTCTTTTCAGCTCCATCACATATTCCCATCTCAAATGTTTGGAGGGATCCAATTAGCTCATCAACTCTCATATTTGAGATGTCTTGAGATTCTTCTATGGCTGTTACTTTCATAGCAAATCTCTTGGGGAGTGATCTTAGTATTTTTCTTACTAACTTTTCATCTGACATCTTCTCACCCAAAGCTCTAGAGGCATTGGCAATTTCAAGAATGCTCATGTAAAATTCATGAATATTTTCATCTTCTTTCATCCTTAAGTTTTCAAACTTGGTGGTGAGCAGCTGTAGTCTAGACATTTTCACTCTAGAGGTGCCTTCATGAGTGGTTTTGAGAATGTCCCAAGCATCTTTAGCTACTTCACAATTGTTTACCAATCTGAAGATGTTCTTGTCTACTCCATTGAAGATGGCATTCAAAGCATTAGAGTTTCCAAGGGCTAGGTCATCCTCCTCCTTGGACCATTTTTCTTCAGGCTTTTTCTCAGCAGTGGCTTCTCCTTCTTTAGTAACTACAGGGTGCACCCAGCCTGTCAATACAGCTTTCCAAGCCTTGTTATCAAAAGATTTTAGAAAAGCTACCATTCGAGGTTTCCAATAGTCATAGTTGGAGCCATCCAGGATTGGTGGTCTATGAATAGAGCCTCCATCTCTCTCCATTGTACCAGAAAGTATTGCCCCTAGATCTCACCCAGAACCAGAGCAGGATGCCTGCTCTGATACCAATTGAAATTCTGGTATCATATATAAGATGTCGAAGGTAATGTTACGACACTAATATCTGTTAACACACAATGGATAAAATACAGAATTGTAAAATAAATCACACAAGCAATTGTTAACCTAGTTCGGTGCAACTCACCTACGTTTGGGGGCTACCAAGCCAGGAAGGAAATTCACTAAAATAGAATTAGTTCAAAGACTATCCATACACTTCAACAAGTTACAGTCTTTCTCACCTAATCTCTACCCATGCAATTTCTACCTAAGCACTCTTAGATATGAGAACCCACTCACTTCCCTTACAATCACACACCAGTGATCTTAAATAACAATCCCTTGAGAAAAGAAAATACTTTTCAATTACACACTCTTGATTTTACTTCACAGTTTCAATCAAGAAGGCACACTCTTGATCTTGCTTCACAGCTTTGATCAAGAAGACACACACTCTTGCTTAACAGCTTTAGAGTGACAAATCAGTCCAATTCAATCATCAATGGATGACTTGAATGACCTACAAGTCTTACGACTAAACAGACACAAACCCTAGCTCTCTCTATGTATTTCGCTCAGTCTTGGTTGTGTGTTCAAACAGGTTTTCTAAGTCCCTTTTTTATAGAAGCATTCTGCTGGGCTTGGACATCTTGAAAACCCTAAATCTATTTTCCAATCAAATCTTTTTATAACAGCTGGTTAGATCTCTTTGGAAAATAAGTAAATCTGGTTGTACTCCATGATTGAATGCGCCAGCTAATCAGATCTCCAATCATTCAAAGATTGCCATTAATTGTGCAATCATAAAACATCAGACATTCATACTGAATGTTCTGTGTACAGGATGTCATGACATCGGGTCTGACATCCTGGAAAAATCCTACATAATCCAATAATTCCTTTTATAACTTCCAACAAGTACAACCATATCAGATGTCATGACCTTGTGTATGTCATCTGAAATAATTCTGCATGAACATGTCTTTTAAGCTCCAGCATGTACAACCAATATCAGAATCCATGGCATTGTATGTGGCATTCTGAAATAATCCTGCTTGCACATGTTCTTGAACTCCAGCAGGTACATAGGATATCTTATGTTAAGACATCACATATGACATCTTGTGAACACTCTTTGTTTTACCAAAATTGTTGCCAACACTTAGAATCAACAAAAACCAAATTAATACTTTTTGTTTAATTGAATGATAATTTAAACTCGATATTGACTTGCAGTCCTTGAGATCGTCATTCGGGGAGTTTCCCCATTATTACTATAAAAGGCAAAATAGTACACTTGTTATTTTCTCGATCAAGTTTATGGCGCCGTTGTCGGGGACTGCCAAAATATAGAATTTAATTTTAAATTAAATTAAAATTTTGTTGCTCTACAATAAAATTATTTTTCTGTCATTTATAGTTTACTAATTTGTGTATGCGAGGAGAACCCTCAGCTGAATTTCTTTTTGACGCAGAGATCGATAGAACCCTTCACCGAAGACGTAGAAATCAAAGAGTGGATTCCGAAGAAGAAAGTACCTCTGATCACTCAGAAGTCAAAGAACCAATGGCTGAAGTTCCTCCAATTCCACCTCATCCACCTCCGAAAAGACTCCTAGGTGACTATGCAGGTGCAAACGCATCGGGTGGTCGACTGACCATTGTCAACCAACCGGTGAATGTGACGAATTTTCAACTACGTCCTAGCACAATCAATCAATTGGAAAGAAAACCTTTCACCAGAAAGGTTAATGAAGATGCCAACAAACACCTGCAAAGATTTCTGACCATGAGCACCACCTTGAAAATTGATGGTCACACTGATGAAGCAAAGAAATTAAGAATGTTTCCGTTCACCTTAGCTGAAGATGCAGAAGAGTAGTTCTACTCTCTTCCAGCCGGCAGTATCACATCATGGGAAGAGATGGAAACTGCATTCTTAAATGAGTACTTTCCAGCATCAGTAATCCTGAGAAAAATGTATGAATTCCTTAGTTTCAAACAGAAGGATGGTGAATCATTGGGAGATGCCTACAAAAGATTCAAAAGGGTCTTAGTAGCATGTCCAACTCATAATATGGATCAGACCGAACAAATGCAGATGTTCGTTAATGGGCTGAAAATAAAAACAAAATAGTTGATTGATACAGCAGCCGATGGCTTAACCAATTTCTCAACAGCCACTAGTATTAAAAGGATTATTGAAGCTATAGCTGCCAATGAGCATCTAGAATTATATGACAGGTGTACTAGTCAGCCAAAAGGGGTGATTGATCTCAAATTAGAGACAAATAAAATCTGTTTGGAAGATGCAGTTGCTGCCGAAGTAGACAAGAAGTTGAAAGCTATGAATATAGGTACTCAACAGATAGCTCAGATCCAGCCGACCAAGGCTAGCACTTGTGAAATCTGTAATGGACCTCATCACACGGTCTATTGCTTTGCTACCCCCAACAAATTGAAGAGATCAAATTCTTGAAGCAGAATAATCCCTAATCTAACACGTACAATCCAGGTTGGAAGAATCATCCAAATTTCTCCTAGAAAGATCAGATAGGGAATATTCTGCAACAAGGTACATGGTAATATCAGACTCAATATCAATAACAACAGCAACAACAGGCACCTAAAAGGGCTGAATGGGAAATCGCCATTGAAAAATTAGCCGCCCACAACATGCAGTTTCAAGAAGAAACAAGGACTAATCAGAAAAATACCACAACCTCCATCAAAAATCTCTAAGTCCAAATGGGTCAGATAGCACAACAGTTAGCTTCAAATTCTCAAGCCCCGAGTACCCTACCTAGTGGTACGGTAAAAAATCAGAGGGAACATCACATTGTTAACACTATCGTAACCCGAAGTGGGAAGTCAACGGAGGAAAATAGTATGGAAAAAGATGGATTGTTAGAAGTGGATTTAGAAATCAAGGAAACTAAGGACCAAGATGAAGAAGTGATACTACCACCCGTCAAGGAGAAAGAGAAGATTCCAAAACCAGTCATCAAACTCCCTTACCCTCCAAGACAGAAAAAGAAAGATCACCATGAGAAATTTTTTGAGAGGTTCCTGGAAATGTTCAAAAAGGTGGAAATAAACATCCCTTTTTCTGAGGCATTAGAACAAATTCCAATATATGCCAAGTTCATGAAAGACATCATCTCCAAAAAGCGTTCCACTAATATGGACCCGATCATTCTAATTAAGACATGCAGGGCCATTCTCCAAGGCATGAAAATCCCAATGAAAAAGAAAGACAGGGGGTCAGTTACTATTCCATGCACTATTGGTGATAGAAAATTCAAGAAGGCTCTGATTGACTTAGGAGTAAATGTAAGCCTGATGCCACTATCCATCTATAAAAAATTAGGCATTGGCACTGTTCAAGATAGTCGAATGACACTTCAGTTTATGAATCGCTCTGTTAGGCAACCCTATGGAATTGTGGAAGACGTTCTTGTAAAAATTGACAAGTTTGTTTTCCCAGTTAACTTCGTCATTCTAGAAATGCCTGAAGATGAGGAGATTCCTCTCATATTGGGCAGACCATTCTTAGAAACAGGACGGTGTATGATAGGCATCGAGGAAGGAACAATGACCCTCAAAGTCTATGATGAAGAGCTAAAAATAGATGTGAGAAACATAATGCAATACAAAGATGATATTGGCATGCGCCACACCATAGAGATGATAGATCAAGTAATTACTCAAGAAATTGAAAGACATAGACCCCAATCACCACTAGAACGAGTCTTAAGTCTATAAATATTTGAAAGTGATGAAGATGATGGAGAGTCTGAGGTGCTCGCTATGATGTAAAAACAACCTGAATGGGTTAGATCTAGACCACATAGGTGGGAAGATTTAAGACCACCACCACCACCAGATGTACTGAAGAACCAAAAATAGGGGTGAATCTGAAGCAGTTACCAAAAAATCGGAAGTATGTATTTCTGGACACTGAAAAGAAATGCCCAACTATTATCAATGCAAGTCTATAAAGTGTCCAAGAAGCAGAACTCATTCAAGTGCTAAAAAAATACAAAGGCGCAATCGGATGGGCAATTGAGGACTTGAAAGGTATAAGCTCGACCGTTTGCATGCACACAATCTTAATGGAAGATGATCATAAATCAGTGGTGCAACCACAAGGAAGACTTAACCCATCCATGAAAGAAGTGGTAAGCAAAGAAGTTGTAAAATTGTTGGATGCAGGCTTAGTTTATCCTATTTCCGATAGTTCTTGGGTAAGTCCAGTCCATATGGTACCAAAAAAAGGGGGCACTACGGTGATAAAAAATGAGAAGAATGAGTTAATTCCAACCTGAACTGTTGCAGGTTAGAGGGTGTGGATAGATTAAAGAAGACTAAATGTGGCAACACGAAAGGACCACTTTCCGTTACCATTCATTGATCAAATTCTGGAAAGGTTAGCCGGACACAATTACTATTGTTTCCTAGATGGGTACTCGGGGTACAACCAGATTGCGGTTGCCCCTGAGGATCAAGAGAAGAATGCATTCATATGCCCCTATGGTATTTTCGTTTATAGAAGAATACGATTTGCGTTGTGCAACGCACCAGCCACTTTTCAAAGGTGTGTGGCATCAATCTTTGCTGACATGCTCGAAAAGCATACGAAAGTATTTATGGATGACTTTTCAGTATTCGGTTCTTCTTTGATAAACGTTTAACTAACTTGTCACTTGTGTTAGAAAGATGCCAGCAAACAAATTTGATCTTGAACTGGGAAAAGTGCCATTTTATGGTACGTGAAGGTATAATGTTGGGACACAAGATCTCCATTCGAGGTATCGAAGTGGAGATAGCAAAAGTAGAGGTAATAGCTAATTTACCACCTCCGGTAAATGAAAAAGGCATCCGGAGCTTCTTGGGACATGAGGGGTTCTACCGCAGCTTCATAAGAGATTTCTCCAAGATCGCAAAGCCACTAACTAGTCTACTGGTGAAGGATACACCATTCCTGTTTGACAAGGTGTGCAGGCAAGCCTTCAAGACTTTGAAGAAGGAACTTGTGTCAGCCCCCATAGTTATTACCCCTGATTGGTCTTTCCCTTTTGAGATGATGTGCGATGCTAGTGATAATGTAGTAGGGGCAGTATTAGGGCAACGAAAGGGGAAGCTCTTGCATATGATCTATTATGCAAGCCACGTATTGAACCTTGCTCAAATGAACTATCCAATCACCGAAAAAGAACTCCAAGCGGTTGTATACGCGTTTGATAATTTCAGATGCTATTTGTTGGGATCAAAGGTAATTGTGTATACTGACCATGCTGCTTTAAAATATCTTTTTGCCAAACAGGAATCCAAGCCAAGGCTGTTGCGATGGATCCTACTACTACAAGAGTTTGACCTGGAAATCAGAGACAAAAAAGGTAGTGAAAACATTGTTACTGATCACTTGTCTTAGATGACTCTGATTCAAGAAACAGAAGAAACACCCCCCATCAGAGACGAGTTCACCGATGAACGTATCCTAGCCGTTACGCATATCCCATGGTTCACAAATTATGCGAACTTCGTGGTAGGTGGACTAATACCTGATGACTTTGACTCTAATAGAAGAAAAAAGTTTTTGCATGATTGTAGGTTTTATGTGTGGGACGATCCATTCCTTTACAAAAAGGGATTAGATGGCCTGGTAAGGAGATGCGTTTCGGAGGAAGAGCAAAGGGACATTCTAAAAGCCTGTCACAACTCAGAATATGGAGGACATTTTAGCGGAGATAGAACCGCAACAAAAGTCCTCCAACCTGGATTGTACTGGCCTACACTGTTCAAAGATGCACAAGAGATGGTAAAAGAGTGCGACAGATGTCAGAGAACAGGAAACATATCCAAGAGAAATCAGATGCCTCAGAATGCCATGTTAGGGGTAGAACTGTTCGATGTGTGGGATATAGATTTTATGGGACCCTTCCCACCATCCTTTGGAAAACAATACATTCTGGTCGCGGTTGACTATGTGCCAAAATGGGTAGAAGCAGTAGCACTTCCCATGAATGACGCGAAAGTGGTAATAAATTTCCTCAAGAATTGTATCTTTGCACGGTTTGGGGTACCAAGAGCACTGATTAGTGACGAAGGTACCCACTTCCTCAACAAGCTGATGGAAAACCTACTAAGGAAATACAATGTCAAGCATAGAATCGCCACACCGTACCACCCTCAGACTAGTGGGCAGGTTGAGGTATCAAATCGGCAGATCAAGCAAACCCTAGGAAAGACAGTTAGCGCCTCACAAAAAGATTGGTCAATCAAGCTAGATGATGCACTCTGGGCATACCGAACAACATTCAAGACCCCAATAGGTATGTCCCTGTATCAACTGGTCTATGGTAAAGCTTGTCATCTGCCGCTCAAACTAGAGCACAAGGCATTCTGGGCTACCAAATTTCTCAACTATGATCTGTCCAAAGCGGGTAAGTCTCGGATCCTTCAATTACAAGAGCTGGAAGAATTAAGAAATCGAGCATATGAGAATGCCAAGATATACAAAGAACAAACCAAAACATGGCATGACAGGCGCATTCAGACAAAAGAACTCCAGGAAGGACAACTGGTCTTATTATTTAATTCAAGGTTGAAGTTATTCCTAGGGAAACTAAGGTCCAGATGGTCGGGACCCTTTATGATACAAAAAGTATTTCCGCATGGAGCCTTTGAACTAAGAAATCCCACAAACGGAGACACGTTAAAGGTGAATGGGTAGAGAGTCAAACCGTACCTACAAGACCAGGAGGGTGGTCTAATAGACAAAATCCGTCTCACCTAAAAAGACGGAGAACCGTCGAGCCATGCGACGTTAACTGCAGCGCTTCGTGGGAGGCAACCCACACATTTTAAATCTAATCAGTTATGTATGTTCGTAGGTTTACACAGGAGTTCTACAAGGAGGGAACATCACTTCAAAAGAATGTCTAAGTCATGAAAAAGGATAATCAACGTGGCCAGAGGTACCGGAGGTTGAACAGGAGAAAAATTAAAAAAAACGACAAAAAGGGAAGTCTGACACGGTCACCCGAGTCAGCTGACATGTGCCATGTCAGAAGGGTGCAAAATCAGACAAAGGATGTGAAAAATAGTGGCCTGACACGGCCATCCGTGTCAGTTGACACGGGCCGTGTCTGGAGCACTGAAAGGGAAAGGAAAATTTTGTTAATAGTAGCCTGACACGGGCGGCCGTGTCAGCTGACACGGGCCGTGTCAGGAGCACTAAAGGAAATGGTAAAAACATGGTGATGGACAGTAGCCTGACACGACCATGTCAGGAAGGCGGAATAGGCAGGCCAAATTTTGCAGTGGTCCCCCACCTATTTACTCCACCTTAACCACACTTTACCCCATTTACCTTATAATTATCAGAATTTTTTCATTACATTCTTATAATTCTCTCTCATCATTATCATCATTCTCACTCTCCTTCTCTCTAAACCTCACAAACCCCATTAAAGCTCACAAACCCCATTACCTAAAAGCTTCCATAACCATCACTTCCATTCTCATATTGCAAAGACACCCTTCACAAATATTACTACACTCGTCATCCCCATTCTAACCACGGTTTCAAAATTTTCTAACTTCCTATTTCAAATAATTTCTATTTTTGCAGGTCCAAAATGCCCCTGAGGAGAATTCTCACCGGAAAGCAACAGCTTGCGGAGATGTCGAGGTCACAGAAGCGAACAAGCCAGAACCCAAATCCATACAACATCGTGTTTGAAAATCCGGAACAAGAAAAGAAATATCAAATTCACCGGAAGTGGAAACTCACACCGACAAGGTACATGCGTGAGCATACTCTGAACGCACTAGGGCTCAAAATTGAGGTATACCGGATGTTCCACATTTTAGGAATGCTAAAGCTCATGAGCCTAGAAGCGCCGACATACGAGCGCCTCACGCTCGAATTCCTCAGCACGTTGGAATTCCAACTCGAAAAGAGGTTGATAGACACGACCAGGTATTATTTCGGCACTTTGCGTTTCCACCTGTTTAATAATTATCATGAATTATCGGTTGAGGAATTGGCAGGGATACTCCGACTCCCTCTGTACAGACCAGGAGCGGTCCCAGATGGGTTCTCACCTAAGGATTTCTGGATTGCCATCACCGGGAGGACATATTACACCTCCAAAGGTGCTAAGGCCTCCGGCATCCAGAATCCATGTTTCCGGTATGCTCAAAAGGGTTCGGCCTACACCTTGTTTGGAAGAAGTGATAACACATGGTTAGAGACTCAGAGAGAGCTATTTTTTATGTACTCGATGGCACAAAACAAAGCCATCAATGTAGCTGCCTTTGCAGCTGACTATCTGGGCAGAATTGGCCGAGCAGACTCCGGAGGCATCTCCGTGGGTGGCATGATCACCCAAATAGCTGAGCATTTCGAGTATCAAGCTTTGTTACTCGAAGACATGCCAATTGCAGGTTATACCAAAATTGACATGTCCGCTCTAATTCAACAAGGTATGATTGATGTTGCCCCTACTTACTATTATATGCTTATCCATAAGAGGTTTATTATAGCTCTGTCGGATCCGGACAAAGTTGTTATTACTGACTGTGCCAACTGGTTGTTTGTGAGCGCTGACGCCGACGTAGAGGAAGGCCACGACACTGACCATTTTTCTGCAGGTGAGCATTTTGTAGATGACCAGGTGGATGCCACGGAGGCAGAAGAAGAGAAACCCCAAGCACCTCAGAAATAGTTTGTACCACCACATCAGGAACCTACCCAGCAGGAGGCAGGTTCCTCTTCCTAGTCCACTGACCAATGGACCTGGGTACAAACCGAAATAGGTGACTTAAGGACGGAACAACAACGACAAGGCATTGAGCAAACCCGAAAGGGGGAAATATTGGATGAGATGAGCAGCATGATGCGATACTTAATGTTGCATTTTCCACAACCACCTCCTCAGTAGGGTATTGTGAGTGTCCTCCTTCGCTCTTGTTCGCAAACATTAAGGCCACTGTTTAGTTCAAGTGTGGGAGAGATTTTATGTCTTTTATTGGTATTTTCAGTATTTTGTTAATTTTATTTTGGTATGGTGTTATTTTACTTTATTGCATTCTAGATTTGGTTTTTCTGTTTGAAGGTACATTATGTTACGAGTGTTTCAAGTCTGTGGTGATATTTTGGAAATAGTAATGATCACGAGTGAGAGTGGATGAAAGGATCACGCCACTTACCATGGCTTGTTGTGAAGAATCTCCCCAGGAAGTTGACACTACTGAAAAAGAAAGATCGGATGCAACGTATATAGCTTAACCAACGTAAGTGTCATGTACATTCCGAAGTAAGGAAGAAGTTGCATCAGGCTAAAGAGTACTGTGGATACTGTAAGACCCTAAATTTGTCCCTAAGATCCCTCATGGCATCATAACACTGCACTTGCATAGCCTCAAGGATCATGAGCATCTTGGTTCCCTTTGCCTTTGGGTGGGACTCCTTGTGAGTGGTTTGAGATCACCAAGCATGCTTGAATTGTATATTGTTGCTTTTCTTATCTTGTTTATTAACCAAAAGCATAAAAATATGTCACTAACATCTTTTGTTTGTAGCTTGAGCAATCACAAGGTCCAAAGCTTCTAGAAGATCATCTGTGCAATGACATGGCCAAGAGGAGATGAAAGCAAGCATGGTAATGGTTCCCAAAGCTCTCATCCCTCAAATATACCTCCCTAGCATCTCAATTCATCATGTTTGATCAAATCAAGTCAAAGGGTTTGAGGTTTGTTCCCCAATGAAGCCCTAATTCATCTGTGCACCACAATGCCTTGCTCATGAAGCAACCTCAACCCATGATCAAATACAATCAAGGGAAGTTATTTAATTCATCACTTCATTCATATTTGAACTTATTTGAGTGTCCTCAATCATCAATTCATCAAGGTATGAGTTGTGGACTTGAGAAGTTGATCAGTCAATTCATCTGACTATTTTGAAATGCACTCAGACCTAACTTTTGATGTGTTGGTCAAATGGAGATGGTTCCAAAAGCAAAAAATGTTCTTAAGGACAATATTAACAACTTTCATGTTCATCAAAAATTGACTTGAAGCTTGGAAGACCATCTGCCATTCCAATACATTATAGGTCATTTTGACTGAAACCCTAATTTTGGGTCAACTTCCCAAAGACATAACTCATTAATTTTGTATGATTTTAAGGTGGGATAAAATGCATTGGAAAGCTTAAGATGTCTACTTCAAATTTTATGTTGAACAAAATTTCAAAATCGCAAAGGAAATACATGTGATAATGCAAGACATTACAGGTCCTTTTTGACCAAATGCATTAAAAGGCAAAAAAGTCCAACTTCAAGTGCCCATAACTCCTTCATCAAAAATCCAAATGATGCAAAATTTAAGTCCATTTTGATTGTATTGAAAATATCTACAACGTTTATGTTGACGGTTTTTCCATTTGAAGCATGCATCATCAAAGTAGAGGGGCTTGAAAGTTGGCCAATTTTAGAAACCTTGCTTTGACATGTTTTGCACATCACACTTTAAATTCAAATTTCATAAATTTCCACACTCCAAATGAGTTTTTGTCCAACATAACATTTGTTCCTCATACAAAGACCTTTCCAACCATTACTCACATGCTTATGTTTGGATTTTTTATGAGTGACTTTCGAAGAGCTGAATATTTGTGACCAATTGTGAAATTCACATTGAATCTTGAAATGCAAGCTATTGCAAGGCAAATCACACGTCCAAATCAATTCATTGTGCTATCAGCTTGCAAATCCATCAGCTTTTGGGCCTCACATGCGCCTGTACAGGCCCATGCATGGAGGATCCAAAGCTTCATGCACACGAGTTTCTCATCATTTTGGCATCAGCTCCAGCTATAAATACCTTGCCATACTCATTCAAATCAGACGCCAATTTCAACCTGAAATGCTGCAGAAATCATTCCCTAACCATCACTAAAGAAGCAATTGCATTTTCTTCAAAAAATTTCAGATCTAGAATTCAACTTCATCTGGTTGTATTCTCAGATCTAATGCTTCTAGACCTTCACCATACACTCCATTGAACTTCTGTTTTGATAAAGCAAACAAGGTTTCAATCTCAAATCACCAGAACTCAAGCTTACATTCCAACTGGTATTTTCTTCGATTCTCTTAATCCATTGACCTATTGGCTGTGATTTTGTGTTGGCTGAAGTCCTCTCACTAAAGGCATCATGTTTATGCTTTTGATTTTTGCAATTTATTGAGTTCATGATGAACACCAGATTTTTCCATCCCTGATTTCTCACATTGTAGAGATCTAGAAGGAAAATGGATGGTATAGGGATGATGTACATCATCCCAGCTTTCTATTGATGTATAGATCGCACGTTTTGGTTGCCCTTTTTATTTCTGCAATTTGGCCGGAATCTGGGAAGCTCACCGGAGAAGACGGTGGCTCCGGTGGCTTCATCTTCTCCAGTTTGAATCCAAACCGTTTGATCATGTTTCCAGATTGAATCGTGTCCTTTGGATCTTATGACTTTCAATAATGCTGGATGTCTCTCATTTGACTCATGCCTTCCATGCGCGCGCATCTCACATCCATCTGATCAGCCACGTCAATTAATGAGGCTTGATCAGACGCTTGTGGTTTTTTCTGATTTTTGTAATTTCCATTTAATTTCTTTTATTTCCATTATTTTCAAAAATTCATATCTCTCTCATTTTTAATCCAAAAATTATGGGACCAATTGCATTATTTCCCAAATAAATTCTAGTTTCTATTTCTGATTTTTAATATTTTTTATTTTGTTATTTGATATTTTTTGTGAATTTTTTCTTTTCTGGTTATTTTTAATTCATGTTAAATAGTTTTTGATATTCAAAAAATGCAAAAATATTTTCCTAGCCTCTTTGAATGATGATGGATCTATGAAAAATATTCTCATCAATTTTTGAATTGATTTGAGATTTATTTGAGATTTTAGTTCAATTAGGTTATTTTATTCATTTTTTAATTGATTAAAAATAGTTTCTGACTTTTAAAAATGCTGAAATTTTTTGTCAAACGTTGTTTGACCTTGATGAACTTAGGATAAATCACTTGGACTTTTCAAAGTTAATTTGAAGTGATTTTGAAGTTTGACCTTTCCATTTATTTTTAATTCAAGTTTATTTCATATATTAAAAAAATGCCAAAAATATTTTATTCATTTCTTGACTTCCAATCTTCATCTCACTTCTGTTTTTGATTGTTTGACCTTGACTTTCAATGTTATTGGTCAACATATGAGGATTGGTACATGGTAGTTCATTTAATGCACTTTAATTTTGCCATTTTTTATTCTCCATCATTCATCTCCTTCTTCTTCTTCTTCTTTTTCTTTTTGATCAATGAGTTGAAGGTTGATAAGCTAGCATTGATTAGGGAGACTTAACCTTCCTTGATCCAAATCTAATTCATCTTGATCAATTGATCAAGTGAATGGCTTTGCATTAAGGATAGGTTGTTTCCTAAATCATGCAAAAGGCTTAAACCAATACAAGATCAATTTTCTTCCCCTTTTTGGCATGGCAAGTTGTTGGGACTTGGTTCACTAATCAAGACTCCTAACTTGTGTTTGTTGCCTACATTATTATTGACCGGCCTCAGATAGTTGTGACTTCTACATAAGTCCAATTACGATTGCTTAACATAGCGCTAAATTTGCCTTATGGCACACTAACCATTAACCACTAACAATTAACATTTACTTTTATGCAATTTACTTTTATGCAATTTACAAATTCTTGCACATATTATTCATTTGCTTTTTTCCTTTGCTCATTGGAGCACATGTTTATGTTAATGCCATTTGCCTTTTTCCCACTTGGGTCTATAATTGTGTATATATCTTTTGTGCTTGTGTTGTTCTGTTTGTTGTGACCCAAATGCAAATGATTGGACAATATGGACTTAGAATTTAGGACCTTACCCAAGCAAAATGGAATTTGAAGAGCAACTAGGCCTCATGCCTTTAGAGTGCTTAAATGTCAAAGAGCAACTAGGCCTCCTGCCTTTAGAATGCTTAAAGCTTAAGGATGAATTTGAAAGGACCATATTCTAAACTCCCTCTTGTCCATTCTTTGATTGTTTATAGAACTTTTTGATGTGTGTTTCCTTGTGTTAGGAATTCCAACTTGAGTTTGATTGAGGAACCTTTACCATGAGCATCCAAAGTGAGAGATACAAAAGCCATTGGAGGATTCTTAGAAGCATGATCTGTGTGTTTGATTGCTTGAAATATTTGCTTGTGATTGCTTTATTCCAAAGGATGGGAGCTACTTGGATCATCAATATGATCTCAAGAGAGGAACTCCTAGTGTGGTTTCATTTCGTATCCCTCATCTTTTTTTTTACTTAAGACCTAGCCATTCTTCTTCTTCTCTCCACTCTAACCCAAGCCAAAACATTTGTGCAAACATTTCACTTGTTTTCAACATTAGAAACCTAAGCCTTATGCTTTTGATTTTCAAACTTTCTTTTCATAACACTTATTTTGAATTGAACTTCTAAGTCAACTTTGACCATTTTTGTAAATACTTTTCATTGGTAAATATAACCCATTCAAATACTTTTGTGGTTTCAATGGCCACTTTCTTAATCAAACTTTTTCATAACCTTTAGCTATTAGGTTTGAGTTATCCTTGAGGTTGATATAATACTCACCTTTATCCTTAGTGATGGACAATGAGTCTTCCATGCTTATTATAGGGTTAACCCCTCACTAGCATGTTGAAGCTATCCTCACATGGTGGATTTGTGGTTTGGTTCAGTTTTCTCCCTTTGATAACAAAAGACCTTAAGGCTTTTGGACCAAATCAATTCACCAACTCATTTTGAGATTTTTACCCCGAACTATGAGGTTTTGATCCTAATCTTTTTTAAGATGGTACGTAGGCAATGGGTTTATCCATCCAAACACAAAATTTTAATTAACTTGTATATTCTTCTCTCATCCCTTCAATCATGTTTGCATAAAATAAACTTTCACAAAATACCAACCTTACAACAAGTGTGAAAAGGGCTCCCTAGGAGTACCTAGGATGTTTTGGGTGCCTAACACCTTCCCATTGCATAACCAACCCCCTTACCCAGATCTCTGTTTCTTTTACTAGTTTTTGTTAAAACTTTTAGGTTTTTGATCGCTTTCTAACCATTACTTGGGATAAATAGAAGTGCGGTGGCGTCTCGACTTTTATGATTTACCTTGGATTTAGTCAATATCTCTAATGGTAACGAATATCCCGCTACAGAAAAGTGGCGACTCTGCTGGGGATGATTTGCCTAGTGGGTTTTGCCTACTTTTCATATTTGTTGTATTGTATTGTATATTTGTTTTGTGACATATTTTTTGTGTGCAATTTGGGAGTACTGTATTGTATGTAATGATTGAATTGTTTGATATTAATTCTTTGTATGCTTGGTGATCTTTGTGAGATGAGTTCTATACCCGAACTCGAGTGCACTTAGGATAGGAGAATGGCATAGTCTTGTTGACTTGTGTGGAGTTATTCCTTAGCAAGTTGACTTGCAAGTCCATTCACTTGGTGGAGGTCATGTTGGGATCAATAATGTCACACAAGTAAGTTGTGGTTAGACATTACTCTTTCCAATATAGACCTTAGAAGCCAAGGACCTTAGTATACCAAGCCCATCTTGGCCTATTCTTAGGATGTAGTGCGAAAGTCGTTCAAGTGTAAGATTTGATACGATTGTTACGCGATACTACGCTCATAAGAGTCTCTCTTGAGAATATTTTTGGAATACGAGTATTCGTTTCTCCGATAATATCCGAAAGATGGGATGATGACTATGGGAACCTCTTGTAGAACATGTTTGCCAGGTTTAAACCCTAGTACATTCCCTCTGGGTGGTCCTTAACCAAGACCCCATGCTCGTGACTTGCAACAAACCCTTGATTCATGGTTGATCCGTTCATGTATCCTTAATATCAATGGAACTTGGGTGTTGATAAGTTGTAAACCATAATCCACCAAAATGAATGATTGATATTAAGGATAATATGATCCATCCCATGACCTTTGTTTGGTGTGCTTTGCTTGATCCTTGAGTGTGATTGTTGCATTCATGCATTCATGCACCCATTTGCATCCATATCATCAAAATAATAAGAAAGTTTTCAAGGAACTTAAGGGGTTTATTTGCAAAATTTTCAGACATGGAAAGACAAAGAAGGAATACAAAGAAGTACAGTTTCTGACAACCAGATTTGAAAGAGTTAAGGAATTTGACATCCTATGTACTAGATCCCTTGGGTTTCAAGGCTCGTTTTGGGAAGCTTCTTCCTCTTCTGACTACTCAAGTGGATGAAGGATTGCTGAGTGTATTGGTGCGGTTTTATGATCCTTTGTATCGTTGCTTTTCTTTTCCAGATTTCCAGCTTCTGCCTACGCTTGAGGAGTATGCTTATCTTGTGGGTATACCTATTCTGGATCAGGTGCCGTTCAGTGGCTTGGAGAGTGTCCCTACTTCTCAAGAGATAGCAGACATGTTTCACATAGATGAATCTCTGGTTGGTGCTCATATGACGACCAAAGGTGGAATTTAAGGTCTCCTTTCTGAGTTCCTCATTGCTCAAGCTACTATGTATGGGAAGGCCATGAGTGAGGACGCCTTTGAAGCCATATTTGTACTTCTCATCTATGGGTTAGTGTTATTCCCCAACATCGACAAGTTTGTGGATGTGAACGCTATTAGGATCTTCTCTGCTCTTAATCCCGTTCCGACTCTGTTGGGTGATGCTTATTTCTCTTTGCATATGAGGAATGCAAAGGGTGGTGGTGCTATTGTGTGCTGTTCGCCTCTATTGTATAAGTGGTTTATTTCTCACTTACCGCAGACGGTCGCTTTCAAGGAGAACAAGGGATGTCTACGGTGGTCCACGATACTTATGTCTCTCACTAATGATGATATCTCTTGGTACAACCGTGTGTATGATGGTGTGCAGATTATTGACTCTTGTGGTGAATTCTCCAATGTACCTCTTCTTGGTACATGTGGTGGGATTAACTACGACCCTGTTTTAGCACGTCGTCAGCTTGGGTTCCCCCTAAAGGATAAACCCAATAACATTCTGTTAGAGGGTGTGTTCTTTCAGGAGGGTAAAGATCCCCAAGGCTTGAAGGGTAGGATGGTCATTGCTTGGCGCAAGATTCATAGGAAAGGAAGGAAGGAGTTGGGTCCTAAGAATTGCATCGCTTTGGAGCCATAAACTGCTTGGGTAAGGAAGAGAGCCTATGAGTATCTCATGCCTTACGAGTATCCAAGACCTACACCTATGGTTATGGCTGGGCCTTCAACCCTCCCTGGCCAAGGAGTAGAGGAGTTGAGAGATGAAGACCGTTCACATGCCTGGATCCGTGAACGTGAAGAGTTGCTTCAGCAGATCAAGGAGAAGGATGCTTTGATAGAGTTTCTCGAGCATCAGGTTATTGATGATCCTGATGATGCATGGACTTCTCTACTTCCTCAGTCTTCCCGGTTTTGGAAGAGGAAGTACAATCGACTCGCCAAGGAGAAGGCATATATGGAAGCAGCCTATGAGAGGGAGGTGAAGAAGCTTCGTGCATCTTATCTTCCTGTATCTCGAGCTTTAGATGATTGCTTCTAGGGATCCATAGGATGATTATTTTCCTTTGCTCTTGTATATAATTAACGATGCTGTACTTCTTTTCCCTGATATTATTTGATGAGATATTTCCATATGCGTTAAAATGTTTGATGTTTCCAAAATTTGCAAATAAAACTCTAAAGTTCCTTTGAAATATAAAAAACAAATCATGTGCACAAGCATTGCATGCATCATGTGCATAAGCAGGTTTTGTTTCCGGCCTCTTGTCCTGTGGTCTAACTCTGTGCTCTTCATTTATTTTGAAGACAAGCTGACTCACCGGTACTACACTAGAGCCAACTCTGCAAGACTGATGGATCATCTAGAGCAAGAGAACCGTGAACTCAAGGAAGAAGTAGCCAGACTGACTGCCTTGATGGAGTCATTCTTGGCTGCCCAGAGCCAGTCTTCTCCAACGCCTTCAACTCCTCCCCAGAGGACAGTTATCTCAGAAATCGTCTATTCGACTGTGCCTGCTGCCAGTGCACATTTTGCTCCGACAGCCATGCCAACCGGGTTTCCATGGGGAATGCCTCTTAATTTCATGCCTGAAGGTCCTGCTCCAACTTTTGCTTCTATGCCGGCATCTAGCCCGGTCCTTGCTGTTCCTCTTCCCGTCGTGCATACCATGCCTAGGGTAGACGACACCATCTATCATTCTGAGCCATCTGAGGGCCCAGATGTCTACGAGAAGATGGATGCTATGAATGATCAATTTCTTGAGCTTCGCAAGGAATTGAAGACTCTTAGAGGAAAGTATCTTTTCGGCAAGTCTGCTGCCGATCTCTGCTTGGTTCCAAACGTTAAGATTCCTGTGAAATTCAAGGTCCCTGACTTTGAAAAATACAAAGGAAATACTTGTCCTCTCAGCGACCTGGTCATGTATGCCAGGAAGATGTCTACTCAGACTGATAACAACCAGTTGCTCATCCACTACTTTCAGGACAGTCTGTCCGGTGCCGCTCTGCGTTGGTATATGGGGTTAGACAGCGCGAACATCCGATCCTTCAACGACCTTGGCGAAGCCTTCGTCAAGCAGTACAAGTACAACGTGGATATGGCTCCCGATAGGGATCATTTGAGGGCCATGTCTCAGAAGGATAAAGAAATATTTAAAGAGTATGCCCAGAGGTGGCGAGAGGTGGCAGCACAGATCGTGCCTCCGCTAGAAGAGAAGGAAATGACCAAGATCTTTCTGAAGACCTTGAGTTCATTCTACTATGAGCGGATGATTGCTAGCGCTCCTTCTGACTTCACTGAGAAGGGCGTCTGACCAGAGATGAAGGCTCTTCTGCCAAACGTTATGGGACGTTTGCAAAGAAGAAAGATGGAGAGGCGCATGCTGTGACCTCCCATGTGAAACCAAGAATACCCTCTGTGAGGAGGAAGACTGTGCGACCCGCCAGTAACCAGCACCAGGTGGCTCATATAGCACCTGTCTTCAGAGATAATCAACAATATCAGCATCACAATAATAATCAGCAACCACCTCAGCAATATCAGCAACAACAACACCGACCGCAACAGCAGGCCTACCAGCCTCGCAATAACAGTAATCAAACCAGCACGAGTTACGAGAGGAAAAGGGTCACCTTCGATCCTGTAATACCCCAAAATTTACCCTTCATTTTTCCTGGAAGCATACGCTTTACACCTCATGCATGCATTCATTTTTTAGGTCATTTAGCATTTGCATTTCATCATGGCAATCGGAATCGGATCCAAGAAGCTTGAACATCATCCAGGACACTTTGTAGGCTCTATTTAGATGATCAGTCAACACAAGAGAAAGACTTGAGTTACTTCCAACAGGGGTCTATTCGTCAGTCAAAACGTTAATCTTGAAGGAGCAAAGGTTTGTTCATGAGCTGTCATGCTCGCTAGGCGAAGCCCACGTGTTTTGAAAAAGAAAAAAAAGAAAAAAAAGAAAAAATAAATAAATAAATAAATAAATAAATAAATAAAAGAAAAAATCTTGGACTTGGACCTCTCTCATTTGAGCCCACAGGTCCACAAAAATCAGGTTATAAATTCAGAGTTTCAGTGAAACAAAAAGGAATTCTATTCCTATTACCCTGTCTGGGAAAAAGATAGTGAGAGAAGAACCCTGGGGAAAAAGATAGTGAGAGAAGAGCTAACAGAGTTCAGAGCAGCCTCCAAACCCTGAAGGGAACTCAACTGCACAGAATCACCTCTGCCTCACATAAACCCTAAAGATTGTTTTGTAAACCTCACGGGTGCAACTCAATTTCAATCAAGCTCTCCAATCAGGTTTGCCCTTATTCCCATTACCTTTGAGCTTTGAATTTGAATACTCTGAATGTTTGAGGTATTATGGGTGAATTTGATACCCTTTTGATGCATGTCTTTTTTGTGAATTTTAATGGCATGATTCATGTGGTTACATTTTGATTTGGGGGCAACCCTTGATTACCCTATTTTTTTGTCTCTAATCTGTTTGTTGAGTTTTTGTGAGGGCTCACATGACTTTTGCAGGGATAACTTGCGTGTTTTTCCACTTTATTTGTGGGATACCGCCTGGAGGTTTCATTCCGATTACCTGTACTGACTCACTTTCTTTGATGGTGTTTAACTTGGAAGGATCCCTGGGTTTCCCATTCCTCTAATTGCTGTTACTTCGGATCTTTATCCGCGTGGTTCCTTCGTCAAGGACTGCCTTTTTGCATGAGCATCCCAAACCCTAACCCTTCATTGATTTTTCTTCTCCTAAACACACGTTTACTCCTTCTACTACAGGCGAGTAAGTCTCCAAAGGTCGAGCATCCGGTAGATTGCGTAGTAACGTCGTTCGTCCAAACCCCAATCCATAACCCTGTAGTTAGCCGAACTACGGCTTGCTCTAATTCTCATTCCAGATGAGATACGTAGGCATAAGACGCGATGTCTTAGCGAGCACACATCCCCCCAACCCATAGGTCAACCGAGCTACGAAGACTCTGATTCTCATACTCAAATGAGATACGTATGTAGTGGATGCGACATCCGCGGGAGTCATTTTCATTTAACCCCTCTTTTTTAGTAAACAACACAAGATAAACTCACACCCTTTAGACAAGAACTACAAAAGTGGATCCCGTAGAGTACTACGGATGCGTAGGGGTGCTAATACCTTCCCTTCACATAACCGACCCCCGAACCCAAGATTTGGTTGCGAGACCTTGTCTTTTCCTTTCCTCTTTTCAGGTTTACTTCGAGCGTCTCCTTTCCCTCATTTGGGATAAATAACGCACGGTGGAGACTCTTCTGTCATTTTCTTTCGCCGGTTGTTTTTTCGCACACTGTATTTTTTAGGTTGCGACAGCTGGCGACTCTGTTGGGGACCCGGTTTCCCTAAGCGAGTCTCTCCTAGCTTTTGTAGTTTATTTGTTTATTGGGTGTTCATGCTTTTGTACAGTTATTTATTTACCTGCTTTACCTTATTGAATTGTGTACATATCGTTGTTGTATCTGTTGGCCGGCTATGGCTGCTTGGTGATCTTTGTGAGATGAGTTCTATACCCGAACTCGAGTGCACTTAGGATAGGAGAATGGCATAGTCTTGTCGACTTGTGTGGAGTTATTCCTTAGCAAGTTGACTTGCAAGCCCATTCACTTGGTGGAGGTCATGTTGAGATCAATAATGTCACACAAGTAGTTTGTGGTTAGACATTACTTTTTCCAATATAGACCTTAGAAGCCGAGGACCTTAGTTTACCAAACCCATCTTGGCCTATTCGTAGGACGTAGTGCGAAAGTCGTTCAAGTGTAAGATTTGACACGATTGTTACGCGATACTACACTCATAAGAGTCTCTCTTGAGAATATTTTTGGAATACGAGTAGTCGTTCCTCCGATAATATCCGAAAGATGGGATTATGACTATGGGAACCTTTTGTAGAACATGTTTGGCAGGTTTAAACCTTAGTACACTCCTTTTGGGTGGTTCTTAACCTAAACTCCATGCTCGTGACTTGCAACAAACCCTTGATTCATGGTTGATCCGATAAGGTATCCTTAATATCAATGAAACTTGGGTGTTGATAAGGTGTAAACCATAATCCACCAAAATGAGTGGTTGATATTAAGGATAACATGATCCATCCCATGACCTTTGTTTGGTGTGCTCTTAATTTCTCTCCAGACAGTGCAACCTAACAGATGTTCAAGCAGATACAGCGATCCTGATTCCCATGCCACTGCACTGCATTCACATCATTTTACATCACATCATTTTGCATTCATAATCATTCACATATGTTTATCCATTTCTGTGGGGTTTATATCTTCTACTTGATTCTAGTCGGAATTTTCTTGGTTCTCATCAACGACTTAGTCTTTTTTTTACATCGTTTATCTATTGAGAGACTGGAATCAAGGGGGTAGAATACCTTTGGAATTGATAAACATGTCATTGCATTTACATATTCATTAGCATGTCTTGCATAACAGGTACTGCCACAGTGTTCTCAGTTTGTTTGGTGTTCCATCCGCAGGATAGCTGACCCAGGCATTCACCGATACGATACCTGCAGAAACCAACAGAGAGTAATGGAAAGCCTACAGGCAGAGTTCGCCGAGATGAAAATCCGCATGAATCAATTCATGGATGTGATTCAAGGGGTGGCTCAGGGACAACAAGAGCTCAGGCAGATGATATAGAGGAATCCCCCTGCTCAACCAGAGATGGTGATTGATCCTCCAGCTGGAGAGGCTAATGAACCCAATGGACCGGGGCCTATCCCAATCCTACATGTCACATCCGGTCAACAGCCCGTTCATGATGATCAGGACGATCAGTTCCCCCTGCTGTAGGAAGACTTTGGTATGGGTCATGGTGTGGACCCCATGTTTAGAAGATTGGAAGAGAGGTTGAAGGCAGTGGAAGGACAAAATCCTCTGGGAGTAGATGTTGCTGACTTGGGGCTGGTCCCAGGTGTGAGAGTGCCACCGAAATTCAAGGTCCCGATATTTGACAAATACAATGGCAACTCTTGCCCGAAGACCCATGTGCAAGCCTATTTCCGTAAAATGGTTGCATACTCCGATGACGAAAAGTTGCTTATGTACTTTTTCCAGGATAGCCTAGCTGGGGCATCCCTAGAATGGTATATGAGGCTGGACAGAGCCCACATCCGTTGCTGGAGGGATTTGGCCGAGGCTTTCGTGAAGCAGTATCAGTATAATGCAGACATGGCTCCGGACAGAACTCAACTTCAAAATCTGTCTCTTAAAAGCAATGAGTGCTTCAGAGAATACGCTCAACGTTGGAGAGAAACAGCTTCCCGTGTTCAACCTCCTATGTTGGAGAAGGAAATGGCTAACATGTTCATGAACACTCTGCCAGGACCTTATTTGGAGCGCCTGGTGGGTTGCAATGCCTCCAATTTTGCTGATGTAGTCTCTAACGGAGAGAGGGTGGAGAATTACCTGAGGACATACTAGACCCAGAGTGGAGGTGGATCCTCATCAGGGGTGAAGAAGCCGTTCATTCAGGGACAGAAGAGGAGAGAAGGGGATGCAAGTGTCATATCTTCTTATCAGAACAGGGATAACCGGAGGAATAACTTTCAGAACTATCATCAGCAACCGTATGTTACGGCTGCGACCATTCCAGCTGCAGCACCACTACAACAACAACAACCACAACGTCAACCAGCTGAGTACCAACCACAACAACCGGGTAACAGACCCGCCTATCAACCGAGGCCAAGGACGATGGACCGGCGTTTTGACACTCTTCCAATGTCGTACGCTCAGTTGCTTTCTAGTCTTCAACAACTACAACTTGTGCAGTTGCGCACTCTGGCTCCTCCCGTTGCTAGGCTTCCGGTGGGTTATGACGCCAATGCTAGGTGTAGCTTCCACTCTGGGGCACCTGGCGACAATATTGAGAACTGCAAAGCTTTTAAGCACGTAGTTCAAGACCTCATTGATTCAAAGGCCGTTAACTTTGCACCAGCTCCTAATGTCGTCAACAATCCCATGCCCCAGCATGGTGGAGCCAACGTTAACATGGTTGAAGGAGAAGTCAAATTAGTCTCTGCGGTCAACAATAAAGATGGGGATAGTGATTGCGACATCGATAACTGGGTGCGTCCGAGGATCCCGGGTGAAGTTCTCAACAATTGGTCTTCTGAGGAGATTGTCCAAGCCACTTGTCTGGAGGAGTAATTTTCTTTGTTTATTCATGCATATCCAAGTCTTACGTTCCGCCAGGGCGTAATGACTCATTGTAGGGCTCATCTATGTGACACTTGCATTTTTTGTCATAAATAAAGGACGTCTTTTTGCATTCAAATATTTCGTTCCCTGTCTTTCTATTTTTGCAGTTTTTCAAAAAAAAATGGCAATGTTTTGTTTAGTTTCCACTTTTTTTCTTTTTTTTCACACTCATAAGCACATACCATCACTCATGCAGATGCACATCACCAGATCCTATTGATAACGGTTCTGCTATGGCTCGCTTCGACTTTGAAAATCCAATCTTTCAAGCTGAAGAAGAGGGTGATGAAGACTGTGAACTCCCTGAAGAACTTACCAGGTTATTAAAACAAGAGGAAAGGGTTATTCAACCGCATCAAGAGTCTGTTGAAGTGATTAATCTCGGCACCGAGGACGCCAAGAGAGAAATCAAGATAGGGGTTGCTTTGGAAGACAATGTGAAGAAGGGGTTGATTGAATTGCTGCAAGAGTATGTTGACATCTCCGCTTGGTCTTATTAGGACATGCCAGGGCTTGACACATACATCGTGGTACATCGCTTGCCGCTCAAAGAAGGTTGTCCTCTGGTTAAGCAGAAGCTCAGAAGAACAAGACCAGAGATGGTTGTCAAGATAAAGGAAGAAGTGCAAAAACAATTGGATGCAAGGTTTCTAGCAGTCACAAATTATCCGCCATGGGTTGCAAATATCGTTCTGGTACCTAAGAATGATGGAAAGGTACGTATGTGTGTTGACTACCGGGATCTGAACAGGGTTAGTCCTAAAGATGATTTCCCCTTACCTCACATTGACGTTTTGGTGGATAACACGGCTCAGTCCTCGGTATTCTCCTTCATGGATGACTTTTCTGGCTATAATCAAATTAAGATGGCACCAGAAGACATGGAGAAGACAACATTCATAACCCTATGGGGCACCTTCTGCTACAAGGTGATGCCGTTTGGTCTGAAAAATGCCGGAGCAACATATCAGCGAGCGATGGTGACTCTGTTCCATGATATGATTCATCATGAAATCGAGGTTTATGTTGATGATATGATTGCCAAATCTCAGACAGAAGAAGAACATTTGGTGAATTTTCAGAAACTGTTTGAGCGTTTGAGGAAATTCAAGCTGAGGCTTAATCCGAACAAGTGTACTTTTGGGGTGAGATCTGGAAAACTACTGGGTTTTGTTGTTAGCGGAAAAGGGATTGAGGTGGATACGACCAAAGTGAAAGCGATACAGGAAATGCCTGAGCCAAGAATAAAGAAACAAGTCCGTGGTTTCTTAGGGAGGTTGAACTACACTGCAAGGTTCATCTCTCACCTAACAGCCACGTGTGAGCCAATATTCAAATTGTTGAGAAAAGATCAGGCTATCAGGTGGAATGATGATTGTCAAAGGGCGTTCGATAAGATAAAAGAGTATTTGCAGAATCCTCCTATCCTTGTGCCTCCGGTCCCAGGGAGACCGCTGATTATGTATTTGACCGTACTGGACAATTCCATGGGTTGTATTCTCGGTCAACACGACGAGACAGGTAGGAAAGAGCATGCCATCTACTACCCAAGTAAGAAATTCACAGATTGCGAGTCGAGATACTCAATACTTGAAAAAACATGTTGTGCACTTGCATGGGCTGCTAAGCGATTGAGACAATACATGCTGTCTCACACAACCTTACTGATCTCCAAAATGGATCCAGTCAAGTATATATTTGAGAAGCCAGCTCTCACCGAAAGAGTTGCTCGTTGGCAAATGGTACTGACAGAGTACGACATCCAGTATACTTCCCAGAAAGCCATCAAGGGGAGTATTCTGTCAGACTATCTTGCTCAACAGCCGGTTGAAGATTATGAGTCGATGAAGTTTGATTTTCCAGATGAAGACATCATGTTTCTCAAGATGAAAGACTGTGAAGATCCAGTTGTTGAAGAGGGACCTGATCCAGACGAAAAGTGGACCTTAATGTTTGATGGGGCCGTCAACGTCAGAGGAAGTGGAATTGGTGCTGTCATTATAACTCCGAAAGATGCCCACATGCCTTTCACCGCTCGTCTGACTTTCGAGTGCACCAATAATGAAGCTGAGTATGAAGCCTGTATCTTGGGTATTGAGCAAGCCATTGATTTGAGAATCAAGACTTTGGACATCTTCGGAGATTCAGCTCTGGTAATCAATCAAGTGAATGGTGATTGGAACACTCTCCAGCCCAATCTGGTCCCTTACAGAGATTACACGAGAAGACTGTTGACTTTCTTCACGACAGTAAAGTTGTACCATATACCTCGTGATGAGAACCAGATGGTAGATGCTCTTGCTACTCTATCCTCCATGATCAACGTGATTCGGTGGAACCACGCTCCCAGAATCGACGTGATGCGCCTTGATAGGGCCGCGTATGTGTTTGCTGCTGAACTGGTAGTTGATGACAATCCCTGGTATCACGACATCAAGTGCTTTCTAAAGAATCAAGAGTACCCTGCAGGGGCATCCAACAATGATAGAAAGACTTTGAGAAGATTGCCAGGCAGTTTCTTCTTGAACAAAGACGATGTTCTGTATAAGAGGAACTTCGACATGGTTTTGCTCAGATGCATGGACATACACGAAGCAGACATGTTAATGTAGGAAGTTCATGAAGGCTCCTTCGGTACTCATGCCGGCGGACATGCAATGGCTAAGAAATTGTTGAGAGCAGGTTATTACTGGATGACCATGGAATCTGATTGTTTCAAATATGCTCGGAAGTGCCATAAATGCCAGATTTATGCTGATAAGGTGCATGTGCCGCCGAATCCTTTGAATGTGATGTCTTCGCCGTGGCCTTTCGCTATGTGGGGCATCGATATGATTGGAAATATTGAGCCGACCGATTCCAATGGGCATCGCTTCATCCTTATTGCCATCAACTATTTCACCAAGTGGGTCGAAGCAACGTCATTTGCGAAGGTCACCAGACATGTGGTTTCCCGATTCATCAAGAAAGAAATCATTTGTCGCTATGGGATTCTCGAAAGAATCATTATTGATAATGGTTCTAATCTCAACAACAAAATGATGAAAGAGTTGTGCCAGAACTTTAACATTCAACATCATAATTCTTCCCCTTACCGCCCTAAGATGAACGGTGTTGTTGAAGCGGCAAATAAGAACATAAAGAAGAATGTGCAGAAGATGGTCGTTACATACAGAGATTGGCATGAGATGCTACCATTCGCATTGCATGGGTACCGTACTTCAGTACATACATCGACCGGGGCAACCCCTTACTCCCTTGTGTATGGTATGGAAGCAGTCCTACCTGTTGAAGTGGAGATTCCTTCTCTAAGAGTCCTGTTGGATGTCAAGTTAAACGAAGCTGAATGGATTCGGACAAGGTTCAATGAGTTGAGTCTTATCGAAGAGAAGCGAATGGCAGCCATTTGTCATGGGCAGTTGTATCAAAGTCGGATGAAGAGAGCCTTTGATCAGAAAGTGCGTCCTCGATGCTTCCAGGTCGGAGATTTGGTGTTGAAAAGGATCCTTCCTCCTTAGACAGATCACAGGGGCAAGTAGACTCCTAACTATGATGGACCGTATATTGTCACCAAGGTTTTTGATGGTGGGGCGTTAATGTTTGCAACGATGGATGGTGAAAACTTCACTTCCCCGGTGAACTCAGACGCAGTTAAAAAATACTTCACATGAAATAGACCCGCTGGACAATAAAAAGAGTAGTCCAGGCAAAAATGGGCATCCCGGCCAACCAAGAAAATGAAAAAGGTTCGGGCAAAAATTAGGGATTAAAAGTGAAAAGATTGTACACCCGGTAAGTTGAAAACCTGAAAAGGCAACTTAGGCAAAAATGGGTATCCCGGTGGATTGAAAACCCGAAAAGGGCGATCCAGGCAAAATTTAGGGATTAAGCGAATGACTGCGTTCTGAGTAGTTCTGAATCTCATCTCGTGTCAATGACTCAAAACTTTTGAAGGATAGGAAATAGTCCAATCACTCTTTCAGAAAGCTGATCATCTGGAGGATCTTGAAGACGAGCAAGTCATAGCAGAATTGGAACCCAATAGAAATCCATTTCACATTGCCATTAGATTAATGTCTATTTTTATCTGTTGTGTGATTACCTCTTTCCAGGGATTGCTTCCTGATGTAAATGCCTATTCAGAGGCCGTTCAATCAACAAAATCATGTTATTCAGTATATCTCTGTTTTCACTTTCATTTTTCTGTTTTGTTTGCAAAAATTTACGTCCGAATTTTTCGATAAACATTGCATCATGACACATAAGAGCTTTACAGGTACATGCTTAATAAACATTTAAAATTGCTGTAAATTTTAAGTGCTTTGGATCGTCTATTCAGAACAGGTACCCTCGGGGCATTTCCTTAAAATCCCCTGCAGATGATCGTGAATGTTTTCCATCAACAGACGAATTCGGTATCTTATCCCTGCAGAGCTGATCAGAGCATTGGATTCTTCAATCCCCAGCAGGTTCTCACCACTGTACCTCCCCCCAAGCGGTGGTTTCAGATTATACACTCCCTAGTAGAGTTGATAGTGTTAGACTATATACCCCCAGCGGAGTTGACAGTACCAGACTGTATCTTCCCAGTAGAAGCGGCTGCTCCTCAGAGTTCGAGGCCAAATCGATAATCCCAATGCCAGATCCATGGTTTCTTTCCTTGAAGCAGAACCTCGGTACCGTATCGGTGTTTGCTTCCCCTGCTGAGTCATCTCTCGCAGACCGTGGTTGCCAGAACCACTATCGCTTTCCCCAACAACAGGTTTTCAGTGTCGTTCTCTCCCCAGTCAGAATCTCGGTATTTCTTCATTGCTAGAACACCGTGTGGCGGGTCATTTAGCCACAGAATTCTTTACGCCGTGCATCTCCAGCAGCCTTGCCAGGGTCCAGAAGATGGTGATCATTTCCCCAGCAGATCCCCTTGCCTCAGCTTGGCATTCTACCCAGGATTTCGCATCCCTGCATGTAGAATCATGTTGCATTGCATCCTCCCAAATCGCGTAGCATTTCCATTTTCATGGAGCATTACGCCATTGAAAAATTCAAACAAACGCATGTAAGCATAAAACATTCTCGGTATCCCAAGTGATAAGCCAGAAGTTGTTTCCAGTAGTCAGACTGAAGATTGTTGAAATTCTGGCGTAGTTAGAATTCAGATGTTCTACTCCAAGTCATGACATCTGATCCAACATTGTAACTAACATAGCAAGACAGTTAAATCATTAAACCCTGTACTAAGGCACGCTTTCACAGATGTCACGACATCTCCTTCTATGTCACCCTAGAATGAAGGAACCCCTAGTCCTGTGCATCAGGTATACAACCTCAGTAGAGATCAATCATCGTTCTCACTTCAGTTGTTTTCCTACACAGTTATCTGCACGATGTCTTAATATTGATCATCTGTTACATTATTTCAGTGTGCTTGCCTTTTACTTGTATTTCCTGAAATAAAGGTTTAATACATTAATCTAATTACCACTTATTAGATTGCTAACAAATAGGCTCTTTGTTAGGTTCATTAATTGTAGGGTAGTAGTTGGTTTCTTGGATTTTAGCTCAGCTGTTGGATTCCTAAAGAATAGCCTGAGAAAAATACTGAAACAGAAAAAACTAATCATCCTACACTTTAGCACATGCAGTCAGGAATGAATGTCACAACATTCAGTTTGACAGTCAGAACATATACATCATGCTGATTCTGTTATGTTCTTGAGAAACAGACTGTGCTAAATTTGCTGTACTGTAAAAGACCAACCAGTCTCTAGTTCAGTATCAGCATACATGAACAACTGTCTAGACATCCAGTTTGACAGTTTCACAATGATCCTTTGGCCAGGTCTGTTTTCACTTGAAAACCAGACTTAAGTATATACTGAACTGAAGCATAAAAACCAACCTGCCTATTATTCAGTATATGTTGTCAATGATGAATGTCACGACATTCTGATTGACATACAACCAGAAGGCTCTGTATCAGGTCTGTTATTATTTTGGTAGGCAGACTAAAATACAAGCTTAGTTATGGCATACAGGATTATAACATATGCAGAAGGAAAGCAAACACAGGAAATTGTTAACCCAGTTCAGTCCAACATGACCTACGTCTGGGGGCTACCAAGCCAGGAAGAAGATCCACTATCAGCAGTATTAATTCAGAGTTAAACTCCCCCGTTTACAACTCTTCACTTAATCCCTACCCAATGCAATCTATACCTAAGAACTCCTAGATAGAAACCTCCAGTTTCCATTCCTATCACTACAAATACAATGTAATGTTAAACCAACTTGAACTTGCTTCACAGCTTCATTCAAGAACATAATCACTCTTGCCTACAGGCTTTGAGTTACAAATACTCTCAGCTTTTACCACTGAGAAACACATGGTAACCTTCCCACAGATTGGGAGGTTTACCTCACACACACCCCTAAATTTTCATTCTATGAGGCTTACAAAAACTAGGTTACAATATGCTATTTATAACCTAATCACCCAACTGGATTTGGGCCTTCGGAAATCATAGTAAACTTGTTCTTTGCTGTTACAAATTCAGCAGAAACTTTCTGCTATAATCAAGGTCTTCAATCCTAAAATCTCTCCATATATATCTCCTTATTTTGAGCCTATATATATTCTGATTGAGTCTTTAAGACCTCCACATGGGAGTTAGGATATTCACCAAATATCCTTACTAATCCCAGAATATATACTGAATTAATTAATTCAGTTTTCTACACATGTACGATGTCACAGGCATGATGTCGTGACATCGTACATGACATGTTGGTCCAGATGTTGAACTTCTTCAACCCAACATATTAAAACAACAGAGATGATTACATTATTTGTTTTACAAAATTAATGCCAATCCTAAGGTATTAACAATCTCCCCCTTTAGCAAATTTTAGCTAAAACAAATAAACATTGCACTGGACAAAACATCCCAATATGGGTATGCTCTTCATCTCTGTCATTGACTCCCCCACCACAAACACCAAAGTTGGTGTACATGAGGAAGTAGAGGTACAAGAATCAGTTGTACCAGAACCCTTCCCCTCAACAGGAGAGCTTCTTGAAGAATATGTAATGCTGAGTACATAGACAATGTAACTCAGATCACAAGGCACAGCTGTCTTCTTAACTCAAATCACAAGACACAAGTGGTATACCCAGTTGGTGGATTTTGTGCCTGACGCCATCTTCTGTTTGCTACCACAACCACAGTTAGCTTGCTTCTGGTACATTCTTAACCTCAGGACTATATTTCTCTCCCCCTTTTTAGCTAAGCATTTGTAAAGGAACCCCTCACAAAACCAGATCCAGGCGCAGTTTGCCCAAACCTTAACGTACCCCATGATTCAGAGGGAATGAAGTGTTTCTCTTGTGAGAAGAAGAGGGCTATTACATCCTTTAAATAGTCCAGCCCGTGCTTAGGAATTAACGGTAGGAATAAATGCTTGGTCAAGATTCATTAATATTTGCTGAGAAACAGTCAGAGAATCACCAATAAAATCTCAGACTATCTTTGAATACCTTTTATAGCTCTTGACTGTTTCTTTTCCAAAACAGCAGTTCCAGTGCATGGAGACTATTCCATATATGCAGTCAGACACGTTGCACGCGATGTCTTAACATTCCACGCGGCTTTTCCCTGCATTCTGCCAGTATTCAACATTTCCTACGACCACTTTCATACCTCCAGTAGAGACTGGACATTTGGCACTACTAAAGCCAAAATCACAAACACCAGTAGATGGTTACTCCCCCTGTACCACACAACTGTGACCATCAGGCTTATTCTAATTTATCAGAATTAGACACACCACATCCATAATTCCTAATGACTTTAAGATTCAGAAGGAACTAACAGCAATGTCCAGGGCAATGTCATGACATCAGGTCAGACATTCTTCTGCTCACTCAGCCTTGACTTACACCACATCATCCTAACAAGGTGCCATACTCAGTTATCTAAGACCACATAGACCACAAGCTTGATGATTACTTGCAGCACAAAGACAGAACACCCCCTGTCATGAACAACCCACTCTCCTCTTGAAACTTGGAGATCACACATGGGCATATCCAACATCCCAAAGTTGGACCTTCACATACTTCCTGATTCAAAGAGAACCCAAACCACTTGATGAATGGAAAACATAAGAAGCATCTTCATGTCTTCAAGAGCACACCCTCTGTTCAACCCTCTTGGCTGAACACATCCACACTCTGTGTCAATCTCTCTTCTAACCAGAACAGAAAACAACTTCACAAAATGTTCTAACATTAGTTAGGACATCCTCACAACATAACAAGGCCCACCATCTGATAATTTTTAGATATCACTGAGTCACCAGCCTAGTCCAAAAGAGCCAGACACAAATTGGGACACATACATTCTCATCCCATTACAAGAGATAATCTTCCATAGATAGCTTAGAACTCTTACCACAAGCTCCAAGAGATTAATAGAGAGACATCTCCTTTTGTCTTCAAATTACTACTTTTCTGCTCAACAGTAATTTGTCTCAGACTTTCCTCAAGAATAATCAGCTGCCATCTGTTGATTACCTTGATTCTTCGAACTCACTTCTGAGATAGACCAAATGCCACTGGTTGATTACCTCCTTCATGAATCCTCATATGAAAAAGTCAAATGCCATTCTTTGACCTCTCCACGTCTATCAGACCTCTCCCAAAGATATTCTGACCTTCCAAGTGAGACTTGAACTTCAAGCTACATGTTGAACAAAACTTAGATTTTCTAAGACATGAACATGTAGCATCCTTTCTATCCAGCAGCTCCAAAGAACTGCAACGAGGACGACCTTTTTGAAGTATCCAATCTACAACCCTGTAGACCCTTCTATCTCAAGTTGATGTGCCACTTCACCAACTAAGAATCTGATGTTGAACCAAATGTCACAACATTGTGTTTTGACATATAGCTGTTGAATTCAGCTCCTTCTTCTGCCACTTGAAAGAACTTCCTCCTTTCACAAAACAAGAGTTCAATGTTCTCATAGACTTGATTGTGGAACCAAGTTTGAGTAAACAACCTCCATCCTGCAGGTTTGCAGTTAAGTCATCCAAGCTCACACCTTGATGAATCCCTGCTTCTTCTCCAAAGACATCAGACACTCTGGTGCATGAGTCTTCAGAAGGACCAGTTAGAAACTAACCCTTCAGCTATACCAAGGATTCCACTTCCTAAAGCAAGATTGTTTCCATAATGTTAAGAAAGCTGCCACTTGTTCTTAACTTCATAGTGTGCATTAGCCAATGCACTTCCTTACTTAGATCAGAGATGAACTGATTCAAGTAACCACCATCAAAACTATGATGTCTTCTTCTTCTTGTACACACCAAGGCTGAACATGTTTCTTTCCAGGAAACCTTTTCAGAGATTATATGCTTTTCCTGCCACCAAAGAGATAGATCATAAACCAATGTACTATCCTTCCTGTGATTCTGCACAGGGTCTTGAAGAAGAGATGTTCCAACATCTCTAAGAACATCAGTTATCTTGAGCTCCAAGGATAATCAATTAAATACTTGTACTTGGCACAAGTTGACATTGATCTTAAATCCTTTCCCAATATTCCTTTCAGATACTTCCACCATAAGACTACTTTGAAAATACTCTTCTAGTGTCACATCTTCTGCTTGCAAGCACTTCAACAGTTTTGAAAATCTTCTCAGATTAAATTCACCCTTAGGAATGAGAGAGATGAATTCTTCCTTGCAAATGTGTCACACAACCACCAGAACCCATGTGACACAGGTCAACAGCCAACCGGACCCTAGGCTGACCAAATGTGAGGAGGTTAACCAAAACTCCCCCTCAAATTAACAATCATGGAAACTTCACACCAATATCCATGCATTGTACAGACATGTCTCAACATGACATACACCATCCCTACCAGTGGCACCTAACTCTATGAGTTATACCTATACATACTCCAATCACACCAATCAGACTTCAGCTGACCATAAGTACTAGTGAAAGACAACAACACCAGTCCATAGTAGATATGCATTGCCAGAGCATACTACCTCAACCAACCTCTGAATCTTCATATTCTCACTCCTTGAAAGAACTGCCACTTCTGATCGTGGTGTTTGAATAACAAGATTCATGGTCCCAATCCTCTTAAATGGAATAGCAGTCAGGTTACCCCATTATTGACTTCTATCATCCAGGGGACTTGTCTTCCAGTACACCATAGTACTTCAGGAACCAACTATCCAACCCTGATCAATCTACAGGAATAAGGCACACAGCGGGGATTGCACAATGTCACATCTCAACCAGCTCCACTTCTAGAGATCAGACTTCTAAAAGTGACCTTCTTGAGCACACACACAGTTGACCCTACCCTTGTCAACTTAGCACACACAGATGTCTCCTCTTCCAGGTCAGGAGTAGGTTTCAAACCAAAGTATCCCTTTGTTTGACACCTAAACACATCTGCTCTTCAACCAGTAGCTGCCAACATGTTCTAACATCACATAGAACATTAGTTTAACCTCCTTGAAGCAAACCCTCCTTGAAAGTCTTCAAGGTCTTCATATACACTACCCAGGAGAGTACAAGAATCAGTGATCAGGTGATTCTTACCAAGAAGAGTGGACTTGATGAGACTCAAGTATCTTTGATATCTTCACTAGAATATGATGAAATCTTGAATACAGCAGCCTTTCATCCACATGGGGGGAAACTACATCAGAGTTTGAGTTTTGCCAGGTATTATGCAGTGGAAATCATAATACAACTCAACCTATGAATACACACTCCACCAGATCAGCCTCAAAGACCATACCAAGTTTGAATGTGATTCAATACTAGCACATCTGTCCCACACAAAGGCCAATTGCCAACCTCCAGAGACAGGTACACACCATTCCCGTCATGAACAGTCCATCCACCTACTTCAAGGGACCATTCAGGGAAAATACAGAGCCTTTCACAGGTTCCAGCATCAGTACTAACATAACTCCTTGCAAGATACCAGAAAGTATCACCCATGGATCTCATCCAGAAATAGACAGGATGCCTGCTATGATACCATTTGAAATTTTGGCGTAGTCAGAATTCAGATGTTCTACTCCAAGTCATGACATCTGATCCAACATTGTAACTAACATAGCAAGACAGTTAACACATTAAATCCTGTACTAAGGCACACTTTCACAGATGTCACGACATCTCCTTCTATGTCACCCTAGAATGAAGGAACCCCTAGTCCTGTGCATCAGGTATACAACCTCAGCAGAGATCAATCATCGTTCTCACTTCAGTTGTTTTCCTACACAGTTATCTGCACGATGTCTTAATATTGATCATCTGTTACATTATTCCAGTGTGCTTGCCTTTTACTTGTATTTCCTGAAATAAAGGTTTAATACATTAATCTAATTACCACTTATTAGATTGCTAACAAATAGGCTCTTTGTTAGGTTCATTAATTGTAGGGTAGTAGTTGGTTTCTTGGATTTTAGCTCAGCTGTTGGATTCCTAAAGAATAGCCTGAGAAAAATACTGAAACAGAAAAAACTAATCATCCTACACTTTAGCACATGCTGTCAGGAATGAATGTCACAACATTCAGTTTGACAGTCAGAACATATACATCATGCTGATTCTGTTATGTTCTTGAGAAACAGACTGTGCTAAATTTGCTGTACTGTAAAAGACCAACCAGTCTCTAGTTCAGTATCAGCATACATGAACAACTGTCTAGACATCCAGTTTGACAGTTTCACAATGATCCTTTGGCCAGGTCTGTTTTCACTTGAAAACCAGACTTAAGTATATACTGAACTGAAGCATAAAAACTAACCTGCCTATTATTCAGTATATACTGTCAATGATGAATGTCACGACATTCTGATTGACATACAACCAGAAGGCTCTGTATCAGGTCTGTTATTATTTTGGTAGGCAGACTGAAATACAAGCTTAGTTATGGCATACAGGATTATAACATATGCAGAAGGAAAGCAAACACAGGAAATTGTTAACCCAGTTCAGTCCAACATGACCTACGTCTGGGGGCTACCAAGCCAGGAAGAAGATCCACTATCAGCAGTATTAATTCAGAGTTAAACTCCCCCGTTTACAACTCTTCACTTAATCCCTACCCAATGCAATCTATACCTAGGAACTCCTAGATAGAAACCTCCAGTTTCCATTCCTATCACTACAAATACAATGTAATGTTAAACCAACTTGAACTTGCTTCACAGCTTCATTCAAGAACATAATCACTCTTGCCTACAGGCTTTGAGTTACAAATACTCTCAGCTTTTACCACTGAGAAACACATGGTAACCTTCCCACAGATTGGGAGGTTTACCTCACACACACCCCTAAATTTTCATTCTATGAGGCTTACAAAAACTAGGTTACAATATGCTATTTATAACCTAATCACCCAACTGGATTTGGGCCTTCAGAAATAGCAGCAAACTTGTTCTTTGCTGTTACAAATTCAGCAGAAACTTTCTGCTACAATCAAGGTCTTCAATCCTAAAATCTCTCCATATATATCTCCTTATTTTGATCCTATATATATTCTGATTGAGTCTTTAAGACCTCCACATGGGAGTTAGGATATTCACCAAATATCCTTACTAATCCTAGAATATATACTGAATTAATTAATTCAGTTTTCTACACATGTACGATGTCACAGGCATGATGTCGTGACATCGTACATGACATGTTGGTCCAGATGTTGAACTTCTTCAACCCAACATATTAAAACAACAGAGATGATTACATTATTTGTTTACAAAATTAATGCCAATCCTAAGGTATTAACAATTGTTCATGACTTACCTTTGCTATCACCAGCAAGTGTCATTGGCCCATGTGCCGCCTCTATTATCATTCCCTATTTCTGCCGATGCTGACAGGCATGAAGTTTCCGGTATTCAGACCGAAGTGGCGTTCAGGCCAGTTTTCTGATGTTCAGATCGAAGAAGTTTTCGACGTTCAGGTCGATGCAACTTGTGGCGTTCAGGCCAGTTTTCCGATGTTCAGATCGAAGAAGTTTCCGACATTCAGGTCGATGCAACTTGTGGCATTCAGGCCAGTTTTGCGATGTTCAGATCGAAGAAGTTTCCGACATTCAGGTCGATGCAACTTGTGGCGTTCAGGCCAGTTTTCCGATGTTCAGATCGAAGAAGTTTCCGACGTTCAGGTCGATGCAACTTGTGGCGTTCAGGCCAGTTTTTGATGTTCAGATCGAAGAACTTTTCGGCGTTCAGGTCGATGCAACTTGTGGCGTTCAGGCCAGTTTTCCGATGTTCAGATCAAAGAAGTTTTCGACGTTCAGGTCGATGCAACTTGTGGCGTTTAGGCCAGGCTCTCGGTGTTCAGACCGATATTAATAATCTCATATCTCCCGATGTTCAGATCGAAGTCATTTCCAGTATTCAGACTAATGAACGGCATTCAGGCCATGTTTATTTCTGTGTTACCATTTATTTTGGTATCCAGGTTAACATTCTTTTTCGGTATTCAGACTGACTCTCACCGTACCAGACGGATTCTTCTTTCAAGACCACCTCTTTGCCGATTCTGACAGGCATTGTTACTTCACTTCACTTCAGTGCAAATTTTCGGGCTTTTATTGTATTCAATCCCTTGATACCTCGAAAGCACGAAAGCCGCTGCTATCTTCTTTCCAAGTCTCCAGTTGATTGAATAGGGGCAGCTGTAATACCCCAAAATTTACCCTTCATTTTTCCTGGAAGCATACGCTTTACACCTCATGCATGCATTCATTTTTTAGGTCATTTAGCATTTGCATTTCATCATGGCAATCGGAATTGGATCCAAGAAGCTTGAACATCATCCAGGACACTTTGTGGGCTCTATTTAGATGATCAGTCAACACAAGAGAAAGACTTGAGTTACTTCTAACAGGGGTCTATTCGTCAGTCAAAACGTTAATCTTGAAGGAGCAAAGGTTTGTTCATGAACTGTCATGCTCGCTAGGCGAAGCCCACGTGATTTGAAAAAAAAAACGAAAGAATAAATAAATAAGTAAATAAATAAATAAATAAATAAAAGAAAAAATCTTGGACTTGGACCTCTCTCATTTGAGCCCACAGCTCCACAAAAATCAGGTTATAAATTCAGAGTTTCAGTGAAACAAAAAGGAATTCTATTCCTATTACCCTGTCTGGGAAAAAGATAGTGAGAGAAGAACCCTGGGGAAAAAGATAGTGAGAGAAGAGCTAACAGAGTTCAGAGCAGCCTCCAAACCCTGAAGGGAACTCAACTACACAGAATCACCTCTGCCTCACATAAACCCTAAAGATTGTTTTGTAAACCTCACAGGTGCAACTCAATTTCAATCAAGCTCTCCAATCAGGTTTGCCCTTATTCCCATTACCTTTGAGCTTTAAATTTGAATACTATGAATGTTTGAGGCATTATGGGTGAATTTGATACCCTTTTGATGCATGTCTTTTTTGTGAATTTTAATGGCATGATTCATGTGGTTACATTTTGATTTGGGGGCAACCCTTGATTACCCTATTTTTTTGTCTCTAACCTGTTTGTTGAGTTTTTGTGAGGGCTCACATGACTTTTGCAGGGATAACTTGCGTGGTTTTCCACTTTATTTGTGGGATACCGCCTGGAGGTTTCATTCTGATTACCTGTACTGACTCACTTTCTTTGATGGTGTTTAGCTTGGAAGGATCTCTGGGTTTCCCATTCCTCTAATTGTTGTTACTTCGGATCTTTATCCGTGTGGTTCCTACGTCAAGGACTGCCTTTTTGCATGAGCATCCCAAACCCTAACCCTTCATTGATTTTTCTTCTCCTAAACACACGTTTACTCCTTCTACTATAGGCGAGTAAGTCTCCAAAGGTCGAGCATCCGGTAGATTGTGTAGTAACGTCGTTCGTCCAAAACCCAATCCATAACCCTGTAGTTAGCCGAACTACGGCTTGCTCTGATTCTCATTCCAGATGAGATACGTAGGCATAAGACGCGATGTCTTAGCGAGCACACATCCCCCTAACCCATAGGTCAACCGAGCTACGAAGACTCTGATTCTCATATTTTGATGAGATACATATGCAGTGGATGCGACATCCGCGTGAGTCATTTTCATTTAACCCCTCTTTTTTAGTAAACAGCACAAGATAAACTCACACCCTTTAGACAAGAACTACAAAAGTGGATCCCGTAGGGGTGCTAATACCTTCCCTTCGCATAACCGACTCCCGAACCCAAGATTTGGTTGCGAGACCTTGTGTTTTCCATTCCTCTTTTCAGGTTTACTTTGAGCGTTTCCTTTCCCTTCTTTGGGATAAATAACGCACGGTGGCGACTCTTCTGTCATTTTCTTTCGCCGGTTGTTTTTTCGCACACTGTATTTTTCAGGTTGCGACAGATCCTATTCCGATGACGTACGCAGAATTATATTCCTCTTTGATAGAGAGGAAGTTGATTACTCCGAGAGACCCACCAGCTATACCTGCTAACCCTCAGTGGTGGTATAAGCCCGAGTTGCATTGTGTTTATCATTCTGGTGCTCCCGGCCATGACGTGGAGAATTGCTATCCTTTAAAGACCAAGGTTCAAGACCTTGTGAGGTGTGGCATTCTGTGTTTCGAGGACGTAGGTCCTAATGTTAAGAAGAACCCATTGCCCGAGCATGGGAAATCTGTTAACATGGTCCAGTGTTGCCCTGGCAAATATAAAGTCAAATATGTCAGTCATATCCGACAGTCTCTGGTCGAGATGCATCATTTGTTGTGCAATTACAGTCACTATGAGCACGACCATGATAGATGCCGGGTATGCTCTGTTAACCGATTAGGTTGTCGCCAGGTGCGCAAGGACATTCAGGAAATGCTGGACGAAGGAGTCATTGAGATCTTTCAGAATAGGAATGTTGATGAAGATGAGCCTGAGGTCAACGTAATTTCCCCAGTGTTCCGGATACCTGAACCTGTTATTATTAAGTATGATAGTAGCAAGCAGAAGGTTTCTCCATCTCTTATCATTAAGCCTGCAGGTCATGTGCCGTACTCGTCTGAAAAAGCAATTCCCTTTCGTTACAACGCTGTTGCTGTAGAAGATGGGAAAGAGGTGTCTTTACCATCCTCCTCTGTTGTGAACATCACTGATGTAAGTGGTTTGACCCGCAGCGGTCGTGTGTTTTCAGCACCTCCAAAGCCTCAAGCTAATGCTGATTTTGTCGAGCTCCCGATTGGGAATGCTATGAATTCTCCGAATCCGGCACTTGCTGTTAAACCCTCCTCTACATTGTTAACTCATACTTCTGTTGGCCCGAGCGACAATGTGAAAGAAGACTGTGATGAGATGCTGAGGCTCATCAAGAAGAGTGAATACAATGTTGTAGACCAGCTTCTACAAACGCCATCCAAAATATCCTTGCTATCATTGCTTCTGAATTCAGAACCACATAGGGAGGCTCTGCAGAAAGTTTTGGATGTGGCATATGTAGATCATGATGTCACAATAGAACAGTTTGATAGCATTGTTGCAAACATTACTGCTTGTAACAATTTGAATTTTTGTGACTCTGATCTTCCTGAGGAGGGAAGAGATCACAATTTGGCATTACACATCTCCATGAACTGCAAAGACGACGCCATGTCCAATGTGCTGGTGGACACTGGATCATCCTTGAACGTATTGCCAAAGTCCACTCTCTCTAAACTATCATATCAAGGGCCTCCCATGAGGCAGAGTGGAGTAGTTGCGAAAGCTTTCGATGGGTCGCGTAAGACTGTGATTGGGGAAGTTGACCTCCCAATCAAGATCGGACCAAGTGATTTCCAGATTACCTTCCAGGTTATGGACATCGACCCATCCTATAGTTGTCTCTTAGGCAGACCATGGATTCACGAGGCTGGCGCCGTGACGTCCACCCTACACCAGAAGCTGAAATTTGTAAAGAACAAGAAACTGGTAGTGGTAGGGGGAGAAAAAGCTCTCCTGGTTAGCCACTTGTCTTCCTTCTCATATATAGATGCTGAGGATAAAGTTGGGACTCCTTTCCAAGCTTTATCTATAGCTGAGCCTGTTGAGAAGAGAACTCCTTCATTTGCTTCCTATAAAGATGCAAAGTTGGCCATCGAGTGTGGTGCAACTGCTGGTTTAGGGAAAATGATCGAGCTAGAAGATAACAAATCCCGGGCTGGCATAGGCTTTTCTTCTGGGGTTTTCAACGCACAAGGGTTATTCAAGAGTGGAGGTTTTATCCATACTGGTCAGGATGAGGAAACTGTTGCTGTCTTGGAAGAGGATGCAGAGGATTATGGCAATTTCATTATCCCTGGAGGGATCTGCAACAATTGGGTCGCTGTGGATGTTCCTACAGTTATCCACAAGTCAACGTAATGATCACTTTGTTTAAAAACCCTTCTCCCATGCCAAAAGGAGGAGTGATGACATTGTTGGCAACATAAATACAATGATGTTTTTCATTCAATGAATTCATGTTAAATGTTTGTTTTTCCAATTATTTTCCCTTTTCGCTTTTTTGCATGAAATTGGTGATCACATAAAACCCTAAAAAATAGAATAAAATCAATCTTTTCATCTGCATAATGATTTGCCTTGTTTGAATTCTAAAGCTATTCATATCCAAAATCATTATGCAGGTTGATTTCTAGACCCATTGAACATAATGACACAACCCCATCTCCCAATTTTGAATTCCCTGTGTATGAGGCAGAGGAAAATGATGTTGAAGAGATTCCTGATGAGATCACCCGGCTACTTGAGCATGAAGAGAAGATCATTCAGCCGCATCTTGAGAATCTAGAAACAATCAACTTGGGGTCTGAGGATTTGAACGAGAAGTGAAGATTGGGGCACTCCTGGAAGAATCTGTTAAGAAGGGGTTGATTGAATTGCTACGAGAATATGTTGACGTCTTTTCCTGATCATATGAAGACATGCCTGGTCTAGATACTGATATCGTGCAACATTTCCTGCCTTTGAAGCCTGAGTGCGTGCATGTAAAGCAGAAGCTCAGAAGAACTCACCCTGACATGGTAGTGAAGATTAAAGAGGAAGTTCAGAAGAAAATTGATGGAGGGTTTCTGGTGACTTCTACATATCCTCAATGGGTGGCCAATATTGTGCCCGTGCCTAAGAAAGATGGAAAAGTCCGGATGTGTGTGGACTATAGAGACTTGAATAAAGCTAGTCCGAAATATGATTTCCCTCTACCACATATTGATATGTTGGTAGATAATACCACAAAATTCAAAGTCTTCTCATTTATGGACGGATTTTCCGGATATAATCAGATTAAAATGGCACCCAAGGATATGGAGAAGACAACATTCATCACACCTTAGGGAACATTCTGTTATCGAGTGATGCCCTTCGGTTTGAAGAACGCTGGATCCACGTATCAACGAGCTATGACTACCTTGTTCCATGATATGATGCACAAGGAGATTGAGGTATATGTTGATGATATGATTGCTAAGTCAAGAACGGAAGTTGAACATGTAGAGCACCTGTTGAAGCTTTTTCAGCGCTTGAGGAAGTATAAGCTTCGTCTGAATCCCAACAAGTGTACATTTGGAGTCCGTTCTGGCAAGTTATTGGGCTTTATCGTCAGTGAAAGAGGTATTGAGGTTGATCCTGCAAAGGTCAAAGCAATACAAGAGATGCCTGCGCCCAAAACTGAGAAGCAAGTCCGAGGTTTTCTTGGTCGCTTGAACTACATTTCCAGATTCATATCCCACATGACTGCCTAATGTGCGCCAATATTCAAGCTCCTCCGGAAAGATCAGTCTCATGATTGGACCGAAGATTGCCAAAAAGCTTTTGACAGTATTAAAGAGTATCTGTCTGAACCTCCGATCCTGTCTCCGCCTGTGGAAGGAAGACCCTTGATTATGTATCTGACTGTTCTTGAAGATTCAATGGGTTGTGTCCTTGGTCAGCAAGATGAATCAGGAAAGAAAGAGTATGCCATCTACTACTTAAGTAAGAAGTTCACTGATTGTGAGTCTCGATACTCAATGCTTGAGAAAACATGTTGTGCTTTGGCTTGGGATGCTAAGCGCTTACGCCAGTATATGATAAATCATACGACTTGGTTGATATCCAGAATGGATCCAATCAAGTACATATTTGAGAAGCCTGCTTTAACTGGGAGAATCGCCCGTTGGCAGATGTTGTTGTCTGAGTATGATATTGAGTATCGAGCTCAGAAAGCTATCAAAGGTAGTATCTTGGCTGACCACTTGGCACCCCAGCCGATCGAGGATTATCAGTCAGTTCAGTATGACTTCCCAGATGAAGAAATTCTGTATTTGAAAATGAAAGATTGTGATTAGCCTACCCTCGATGAAGGGCCAAAGCCTGATTCTAGATGGAGTATGGTGTTTGATGGCGCTGTAAATCAGTATGGAAATGGTATTGGGGCAGTGATCATTACTCCTCAGGGCACACATATTCCTTTTACAGCAAGGCTAACTTTCAAATGCACGAATAACATGGCTGAATATGAGGCCTGTATTATGGGATTGGAAGAGTGCATTGATCTTAGGATCAAGCATCTTGATGTTTATGGTGATTTGGCCTTCGTTGTTAATCAGATTAAGGGTGAATGGGAAATGAATCAACCTGGTCTCATCCCCTATAGAGATTATGCGAGGAGGATTTCAACGTTCTTTACTGAGGTTGACTTCCATCATATTCCTCGAGATGAGAATCGGATGGCAGATGCTCTTGCTACTCTTGCTTCGATGATTGCGGTTAAACTTTGGAATAAAGTGCCCAATATCACTGTGATGTGCTTGGACAGACCAGCTCATGTATTTGCAGTTGAAGAAGTGAAAGATGATAAGCCGTGGTATTATGATATCAAGTGTTTCCTTGAGAGCCAGATTTACCCACCTGGGGCATCTGTGAAAGATAGGAAGACGCTAAGGAGATTGTCAGGCAGTCTCTACCTCAATGGCGAAGTGCTGTACAAGAGGAACTTTGAAATGGTTTTGCTCAGATGCGTGGATAGACACGAAGCAGACCTGTTGATGGCTGGGGTCCATGAGGGTTCATTTGGTACTCATTCCAATGGACATGCCATGGCTAGAAAGATGTTGAGAGCAAGCTACTATTGGTTAACAATGGAGTCTGACTACTGCAAGTATGTGAAGAAATGCCATAAGTGTCAGATTTACGCGGATAAGATCCATATTCCCCCGTCACTTTTGAATGTGATTTCATCACCATGGCCTTTATCCATGTGGGGAATTGACATGATTGGCATGATAGAGCCAAAAGCGTCCAATGGACACAGATTTATTCTCGTAGCAATTGATTACTTCACCAAGTGGGTCGAAGCGGCGTCATATGCAAATGTGACCAGGCAGGTGGTCGTGAAGTTTATCAAGAATCAACTCATATGCCGCTATGGTATGCCAGATAAGATCATTACAGATAATGGATCTAACTTGAATAACAAGATGATGAAAGAGCTGTGTAGTGAATTCAAGATTGCACATCATAATTCTTCTCCTTATAGACCCAAGATGAATGGGGCTGTTGAAGCTGCTAACAAGAATATCAAGAAGAGTATCCAGAAGATGGTTGTTACATACAAAGATTGGCATGAGATGCCGCCATTTGCTTTGCATGGATATCGTACACCTGTCCGCACTTCAACAGGGGCAACCCCTTTCTCTCTTGTTTAGGGTATGGAGGCTGTACTCCCAGTAGAGGTGGAGATCCCATCAACGAGAGTCTTGATGGAAGCCAAGTTGACTGATGTTGAATGGATTCAAAGTCGTTATGAACAGTTGAATTTGATAGAAGAGAAGAGATTGTCTGTCATGTGCCATGGTCAGTTATATCAGCAAAGAATGAAGAAAGCTTTTGATAAGAAGGTCAAGCCTCGCGTGTTCCGAGAAGGCGACCTTGTGCTCAAGAAAGTCTTGTCTTTCACACCCGATTCCAGGGGCAAGTGGACTCCAAACTATGAAGGTCCATATGTTATTAAGAGAGCCTTTTCAGGCGGTGCTTTGATACTTACAACTATGGATGGGGAGGATTTCACTCGTCCTGTGAATTCAGATGCAGTCAAGAAATACTTCGCCTAAAAAATAAAAACAGAATAGCTCGCTTAGTTGAAAACCCGAAATGGCGGCTTAGGCAAAAATGAGCGTCTCGGTGGATTGAAAACCCGAAAGGGCGATCCAGGCAAAAGTTAGAGACATAAAAAAATAAATATATGTATCCCGCTATATTGAGCACCTCATCCTGGGGCAATCTAGGAAAAAATAAGGGATTTGGCAAGTAACTGCATCTTGACAAGGCTTTTGTTCTACAACTGTCATTCGTCAGAGATTCTCGCTCAATCATCATCAACTGAAGCTTTAAATACATCGAATTCAAAATTGGTGGAGAAATGGTCATTATGTTCAATGTAGCCCTTTTCCAATATATATCATCAATTTCAAAGTTGTAAAGATCTATGGAGTCTTGCCATTTGCAGACTACCATTCCATCAAATAAATTTGAGCCTTTTGTCCAATTACTTGCACTCTTATTTGTTTCTATTCAACAAATGTTTTGCATGTTTTAATTGAGAAAATATCATTGTTATAAACAAACAAATTTTTCATAAATTGACTTTTAAAACAAAGTGAACATTCACAAAGACGAAAGGATACTTAAGAGATCCTCAGTGCTCTCCCAAGGGTGGTATGATCCCCAACAGGGTAAGACATTTGTTCATATTCCTGGCATGCCTATATCCTTTTCCCCCAGAATATTTCCCTTCCCTTCAGCAGAGCAGTGATCTTTCCTCCTCAGCAGATGTGTCCTCTCTGGAAGATTCGATTTTTGGTGGTTGGTCCCCAGAATCCCTTTATCCCTCAGATGGTTTCCCTGGTAGAGTTGCTTATGTGGCAGATCCTACTTGTGCATTAAATTCTTTTCCTCAGCTGTGACTGATGATTCATCCCCTGCAGAGATATTGTTGTTCCGTGGTATCTCTGATCCCCGGCAGATTGGGTACTCTCCGGTGATTCTGGCTTTCTCCCTTGAGATGTAGTACCGGGTGGTTGATTCCTGGACCTGTTGTGTTAGATATGTCTGTTTGTCAGCATTCATCAAACATAAATCACGCATATACATGCATAATCTTAAACATTCATATATTCATGTTGCATCCTTTGCCATATATCATTATTTGTTATCTCCTGCTATTTGGTGATGCATATCTCCCCTAGCAAGTGTGTGTGTCTGATCTCTCCATATAGAGTCAGCCCCATAGGCAGAAAACGTCTACCCTTTCTTCCACAGTCCCCACTGAGATATATCCTCGTGGATGACGATTGTTTCTGTTTCCTCCCAACACATATATTGGGATGGGTTCTCCTATTGAGTTATATCCTCATTAGGACGAGTCTTGGTTCAGTCTGCCTCTTTGGTTTGATCCTAAATTGGCTTTTTGCAACTGTTTCCTTTTGCTCCCCTGCGGTATAAATGAATAATTACTCAATAATTAGTGATCATTCATATTATCCCCGGCGGAGTCTGTGGTTTTCTACCCTCATACCGATAGTTGAAAACCCTACTCTTTTTCCCTTTGCAGAGTTAACCTTTTGTTCATCATAATCGATGACGGTTACTTTTCCGCGGTTTCCTACCCAATATCTGTTAGGTGTAATCCCCTTCTTGACGGTTATCTTCATCCAATATTCGGTGTTGATATCCCCTCATTTTCTTGGATAGTTGCCCTGATTATGCAATTTATCTCCAGCAAGTCATCTACCCTGTCATGGACGACAATTGTTTCTCTCCTGAATTGGTCATCATTATATACCTAGTTTCGGTATCCCGGTGCCTTTTCTTTTCGGTCGATTTATCCTTTATTAACCCAGTAACCGGTTGTGGATAATCTTCCATGCGAGTATATTATCTACGTTCTGACGGTAATAGATAATATATCTCATGCACTCTTTGGTCGAGGCTTGTTGTTCTTCTCCAGTCGAGTAAGATTCGTATCCCCTTTGCGGAATCGAATATCCATCCTATAATCGAGTTTGCTTTTAGCCCTCCTTTGGATGATGAGTATCTTGGGAATATTCCCCAATTCACGCCTTGATTGGTCACCTATTATATGCCCAGTAACCGGTATCCCTGGTGTTCCTCCCTTTCTGCTCCCTATTATGACTTTTTTTTGTCCCCTGCGGAGTCAGAGTTCCTGAGTTGAAATATACCTTTTTTAGGTCTTCCTCAGATGTTTTGGAGTTTTGATATCTCTCACCCTTATACCGGTCTTAGATATTCATTTCTTCCTGATCATGTTGTATCTCTCGCCCTTATACCGGTGTTCGGATCACATGTCTCTTTGAGCTTATTAACCAGTAACCGGTAATACCTTACCCTCCTGCTTCCCTAGGAGATTCTGTTGGGTATCCCCAGCGAGTCCTTAGTGGATTGTCTTCGTCCGGATTTTTATCCAAAGTATCCATTGTGGATAATTTCGCTGTATTGGCATATTCCCCAATACATGTATCTTTGAGTCAGCTCGAATCTTTCCAATGGATCTATTTCCTTTGGGAATTCTTCTCCCCAAGCTTTGAGCCATGACCTGCTCGCGCGTTTTCAGTCCTTTACTCCCCAGTAGAGTCTCTGCCCCATAGAATGAATTATTCATGATAGTCGTCAATTTCCTCTTAATCTTTACCGTTGTGGACACATATACCCACAGAGTTTTACCTGTTGCATGCATACATCTGCATCATGAGGTCTCTTAGGGACCAAAATTTGTCTCTTTGTTATTATTTAAGCCCATTCTACCTCGTCGAGACGAAGATTTTAACCTTCCCTTCTCCGGCTAGAATGACCTTAAATAGGGGCATCTGTAAGACCCTAATTTTGTCCCTAAGATCCCTCATGGCATCATAAGATTGCACTTGCACCTCAAGGATCATGAGCATCTTAGTTCCCTTTGCCTTTGGGTGGGACTCCTTGTGAGTGGTTTGAGATCACCAAGCATGCTTGAATTGTATATTATTGCTTTTCTTATCTTGTTTATTAACCAAAAGCACAAAAATATGTCACTAACATCTTTTGTTTGTAGCTTGAGCAATCACAAGGTCCAAAGCTTCTAGAAGATCATCTGTGCAATGACATGGCCAAGAGGAGATGAAAGCAAGCATGGTAATGGTTCCCAAAGCTCTCATCCATCAAATATACCTCCCTAGCATCTCAATTCATCATGTTTGATCAAATCTAGTCAAAGGGTTTGAGGTTTGTTCCCCAGAGAAGCCCTAATTCATCTATGCACCACAATGCCTTGCTCATGAAGCAACCTCAACCCATGATAAAATACAATCAAGAGAAGTTCTTTAATTCATCACTTCATGCATATTTGGACTTATTTGAGTGTCCTCAATCATCAATTCATCAAGGTATGAGTTGTGGACTTGAGAAGTTGATCAGTCAATTCATCTGACTATTTTGGAATGCACTGAGACCTAACTTTTGATGTGTTGGTCAAATGGAGATGGTTCCAAAAGTAAAAAATGTTCTTAAGGACAATATTAACAACTTTCATGTTCATCAAAAATTGACTTGAAGCTTGGAAGACCATCTGCCATTCCAATACATTATAGGTCATTTTGACTGAAACCCTAATTTTGGGTCAACTTCCCAAGGACATAACATACAAGTGCCCATAGTTTCATTCATTTTTTATGATTTTGAGGTGGGATCAAATGAATTGGAAAGCTTAAGATGTCTACTTAAAATGTTATGTTGAACAAATTTTCAAAATCTCAAAGGAAATACATGTGATAATGCAAGACATTACATGTCCTTTTTGACCAAATGCATTAAAAGGCAAAAAAGTCCAACTTCAAGTGCCCATAACTCCTTCATAAAAAATCCAAATGATGCAAACTTTAAGTCCATTTTGATTGTCTTGAAAATATCTACAACTTTGATGTTGGAGGTGTTTCCATTTGAAGCTTGCATCATCAAAACAGAGGGGCTTGAAATTTGGCCAATTTTAGAAACCTTGCATTGACATGTTTTGCACATCACACTTTAAATTCAAATTTCATAAATTTCCACACTCCAAATGAGTTTTTGTCCAACATAACATTTGTTCCTCATACAAAGACCTTTCCAACCATTACTCACATGCTTATGTTTGGATTTTTCATGAGTGACTTTCGAAGAGCTGAATATTTGTGACCAATTATGAAATTCACATTGAATCTTTAAATGCAAGCTATTGCAAGGCAAATCACACGTTCAAATCAATTCATTGTGCTATCAGCTTGCAAATCCATCAGCTTTTGGGCCTCACATGAGCCTTTACAGGCCCATGCATGGAGGATCCAAAGCTTCATTGACACGAGTTTCTCCTCATTTTGGCATCAGCTCCAGCTATAAATACCTTGCCATACTCATTCAAATCAGACGCCAATTTCAACTTGAAATGCTGCAGAAATCATTCCCTAACCATCACTAAAGAAGCAATTGCATTTACTTCAAAAAAATTAAGATCTAGAATTCAACTTCATCTGGTTGTATTCTCAGATCTAATGCTTCTAGACCTTCACCATACACTCCATTGAACTTCTATTTTCATAAAGCAAGCAAGGTTTCAAGCTCAAATCACCAGAACTCAAGCTTACATTCCAACTGGTATTTTCTTCGATTCTCTTAATCCATTGACCTATTGGCTGTGATTTTGTGTTGGCTGAAGTCCTTTCACTAGAGGCATCATGTTTATGCTTTTGATTTTTGCAATTCATTGAGTTCATGATGAACACCAGATTTTTCCATCCCTGATTTCTCACATTATAGAGATCTAGAAGGAAAATGGATGGTATAGGGATGATGTACATCATCCTAGCTTTCTATTGATGTATAGATCGCACGTTTTGGTTGCCTTTTTTATTTCTGCAATTTGGCCGGAATCTGGGAAGCTCACCGGAGAAGACGGTGGCTCCGGTGGCTTCATCTTCTCCAGTTTGAATCCAGACCATTTGATCATGTTTCCAGATTGAATCGTGTTCTTTGGATCTTATGACTTTCAATAATGCTGGATGTCTCTCATTTGACTCATGCCTTCCATGCGTGCGCATCTCACATCCGTCTGATCAGCCACGTCAATTAATGAGGCTTGATCAGACGCTTGTGGTTTTTTCTGATTTTTGTAATTTCCATTTAATTTCTTTTATTTCCATTATTTTCAAAAATTCATATCTCTCTCATTTTTAATCCAAAAATTATGGGACCAATTGGATTATTTCCCAAATAAATTCTAGTTTCTATTTCTGATTTTTAATATTTTTTATTTTTTCATTTGATATTTTTTGTAATTTGTTTCTTTTCTGGTTATTTTTAATTCATTTTAAATAGTTTTTGATATTCAAAAAATGAAAAAATATTTTCCTAGCCTCTTTGAATGATGATGGATCTATGAAAAATATTCTCATCAATTTTTGAATTGATTTGAGATTTATTTGAGATTTTAGTTCAATTAGGTTATTTTTATTCATTTTTTAATTGATTAAAAATAGTTTGTGACTTTTAAAAATGCTGAAATTTTTTGTCAAACGTTGTTTGACCTTGATGAACTTAGGATAAATCACTTAGACTTTTCAAAGTTGATTTTTGTGATTTTGAAGTTTGACCTTTCCATTTATTTTTAATTCAAGTTTATTTCATATATTAAAAAAATGCCAAAAATATTTTATTCATTTCTTGACTTCCAATCTTCATCTCACTTCTGTTTTTGATTGTTTGACCTTGACTTTCAATGTTATTGGTCAACATATGAGGATTGGTACATGGTAGTTCATTTAATGCACTTTAATTTTGCCATTTTTTATTCTCCATCATTCATCTCCTTCTTCTTCTTCTTTTTCTTTTTGATCAATGAGTTGAAGGTTGATAAGCTAGCATTGATTAGGGAGACTTAACCTTCCTTGATCCAAATCTAATTCATCTTGATCAATTGATCAAGTGAATGGCTTTGCATTAAGGATAGGTTGTTTCCTAAATCATGCAAAAGGCTTAAACCAATACAAGATCAATTTTCTTCCCCTTTTTGGCATGGCAAGTTGTTGGGACTTGGTTCACTAATCAAGACTCCTAACTTGTGTTTGTTGCCTACATTATTATTGACCGGCCTCAGATAGTTGTGACTTCTACATAAGTCCAATTATGATTGCTTAACATAGCGCTAAAGTTGCCTTATGGCACACTAACCATTAACCACTAACAATTAACATTTACTTTTATGCAATTTACTTTTATGCAATTTACAAATTCTTGCACATATTATTCATTTGCTTTTTTCCTTTGCTCATTGGAGCACATGTTTATGTTAATGCCATTTGCCTTTTGCCCACTTGGGTCTATAATTGTGTATATATCTTTTGTGCTTGTGTTTGTCTGTTTGTTGTGACCCAAATGCAAATGATTGGAAAATACGGACGTAGAATTTAGGACCTTACCCAAGCAAAATGGAATTTGAAGAGCAACTAGGCCTCATGCCTTTAGAGTGCTTAAATGTCAAAGAGCAACTAGGCCTCCTGCCTTTAGAATGCTTAAAGCTTAAGGATGAATTTTGAAAGGACCATATTCTAAACTCCCTCTTGTCCATTCTTTGATTGTTTATAGAACTTTTTGATGTGTGTTTCCTTGTGCTAGGAATTCCAAATTGAGTTTGATTGAGGAACCTTTACCATGAGCATCCAAAGTGAGAGATACAAAACCCATCGGAGGATTCTTAGAAGCATGATCTGTGTGTTTGATTGCTTGAAATATTTGCTTGTGATTGCTGTATTCCAAAGGATGGGAGCTACTTGGATCATCAATATGATCTCAAGAGAGGAACTCCTAGTGTGGTTTCATTTCTTATCCCTCATATTTTTGTTTTACTTAGGACCTAGCCATTCTTCTTCTTCTCTCCACTCTAACCCAAGCCAAAACTTTTATGCAAACATTTCACTTGTTTTCAACATTAGAAACCTAAGCCTTATGCTTTTGATTTTCAAACTTTCATTTCATAACACTTATTTTGAATTGAACTTCTAAGTCAACTTTGACCATTTTTGTAAATACTTTTCATTGGTAAATATAACCCATTCAAATACTTTTGTGGTTTCAATGGACACTTTCTTAATCAAACTTTTTCATAACCTTTAGCTATTAGGTTTGAGTTATCCTTGAGGTTGATATAATACTCACCTTTATCCTTAGTGATGGACAATGAGTCTTCCATGCTTATTATAGGGTTAACCCCTCACTAGCATGTTGAAGCTATCCTCACATGGTGGATTTGTGGTTTGGTTGAGTTTTCTCCCTTTGATAACAAGAGACCTTAAGGCTTTTGGACCAAATCAATTCACCAACTCATTTTGAGATTTTTACCCCGAACTACGAGGTTTTGATCCTAATCTTTTTTAAGATGGTACGTAGGCAATGGGTTTATCCATCCAAACACAAAATTGTAATTAACTGTATATTCTTCTCTCATCCCTTCAATCATGTTTGCACAAAATAAAATTTCACAAAATACCAACCTTACAACAAGTGTGAAAAGGGCTCCCTAGGAGTACCTAGGATGTTTTGGGTGCCTAACACCTTCCCATTGCATAACCAACCCCTTTACCCAGATCTCTGTTTCTTTTACTAGTTTTTGTTAAAACTTTTAGGTTTTTGTTCGCTTTCTAACCATTCCTTTGGATAAATAGAAGTGCGGTGGCGACTCGACTTGTATGATTTACCTTGGATTTAGTCAATATCTCTAATGGTAACAAATACCCCGCTACAGATACTGTCAAAGCTTAACCAAACAGGGTGAGTCATAAAAAGCCAAACACATTGATCATCACGAGCGATATTCAGGTTTGTCTTTATCACTCTAAATTTGCGTAGACTCTCTGGGACTCTCACTGCATGATTACACACACTGAGGCACGTTGTTTGAAATTAACCCCGAGCCTTTCTAGCCATCCTAAATAATTATATCCCTTGTAAACCCTATTTGAGCCTATATCCATTTGTTTGTTTAAACCCCATAAATGTACCCCTTGGCCAAAACACTCCCTTACCCTGTTTAAAGTCATGTTAATACCTTTAAACTGTGTTGAAAAGCTAAGTTTGGGGTAAAAACCCTAAAGAGTTCCAAACGCCCAAAAAAGTGCGAAAACAAAAAGAGAAAAAAAGTGAAATAGGAAATCATCGAGAGATAAGAAAAAAATTATTATTATAAATAAACTCGAAGATTCAAAAGAAGCACGAAAAAGGGCACTCGGTTGAAAAATAGAAAGAAGAGAAAATCGAGCGAAAAAACAAAAGAAACCAACACAGTAGGTAACATCGACTATGAACCAAAAACCACTTGTTTCCCATTTTTGTTTGAATATCCACACCCTAACCCAAGCCAAGTTACAACCCTAAAGACCTTAAAAGTGTGTCTGTTGTGTGTAGGTGATATGAAAAAAAGAGACTATTCAAACTTGCGAGTTGATATTGCATATTTTGAATTATGAGTGAAAACCCTTAACCCCAAGAGAATTGGTGAAAATGTGATATAAGCTGACAGATGAAATAGTGCTTTGAAGTGGAAGTGCGATTGAAAACTAACAAGGAAAAGGGACGACGTTAGCAAATGATCTCAGCAGTGTTAGGAAACAAGAATCATGGGGAGTGATACACAGTGTTCTCTTAAACGTTACTTGAGGACAAAAAATGAGCTAAGTTTGTGGTTGTGATCAGTCACCATTTGCATTAAGTTTTCGTTACGGATCCGACAAGAAACCGAGGATTTTGAAACACTATGCAAGCATTTTTGATACTTTTCAAGTCAACTTTACTTTCGGTATAATATTTAAGCATTTCCTTTCATTGTTATATTTTAATTATATTTTCATGATTTTATGCGTGGGATAACTGTGTTTTTATCCGACAGGTCCAGGTAGAAGAACCAGGGAACTCAGAGCAAGACAATGCGAGATTATGGCAAGCAAAGGAGTGAAAAATCCCGGTACAGGAGGCCTGATACGGCCAACAGTGTCACCTGACACGGGCCATGTCAGGTAAAGGAGGGCGTGGCAAGAAAGACAGTGGCCTGACACGGCCACCCGTGTTAGCTGACACGGGCCGTGTCAGGCATCAAACTCCCCCCGTCTCAAGAGACCATGGGCGTGTCACAGGAAGCAGTGAGCTGACACGGCCACCCGTGTCAGCTGACACGGGCCGTGTCATTCCAAGCCCAAAATTTCCCTTTTTCTCGGGCTTATGTTCGTCGGGCTTTTTAGAGAGATTTTTGGACATGTCCCCCTGCTGCTTGGAACATTCATTATAAAAGAGGACATTCTTCCTAAGGAAAGAGTATCTTGGAATTCAGCAAAATACAGTATTGTGAAGCAATCAAGTATTACAGAGAACAAGGAGTTTGGAGAGCTGAAGGTTTTCATGAGCGGGAGCGATTGAAGATTAAGGTCATCCAATTACTTGTAATGTGTAATTTTTATCTTGCATTTGTTTTAAACAATATGAGTAGCTAAACCCCCCAATGCTAGGAGGTGTCCCTGATTTAGAATTGTAACGAATTTGAGTTTACATTGGAATTTATAATATTATTTTTATGGTAACCTTTTGATGTGTTTATTGCTTTCGCTTTCGGACCAATCGAGATTGATTTGTGGTTATCAATTAGGCTAAACCACCATTGATAAGGTTTTCATAAGGTTACTCTACAGTAGATATCACCTAGGACTAGGGATACCTTGTATGAACCAGAGTATTCTTGATATTATAAAGCTTAACTTCACCTTAATTGGCTATGGACAGAGAAATTAGGGTAGATTGATTAAAGGTTTTCTCACCAAGGACTTGGGACAAAATACCCTTAAGAACTGGTAGTAATTGATATTTGTTGATGCAATAGTGACTCAGAGTTGTTACGGGGATAAATCATACACCTTCCCTGACATTGTTCCTTTTTCTCTGTAAACCTTTATTTTCATTCTTATTTTCTTTTAACTTTATTCTTATATTTTTACACCTAAAAACCAAATTAATACTTTTTGTTTAATTGAATGATAATTTAACTCGATATTGACTTGTAGTCCTTGAGATCGACATTCGGGGAATTTCCCCATTATTACTATAAAAGGCAAAATAATACACTTGTTATTTTCCTGATCATTACTCCTTCTGAGAGAAGAAATCAAACCTTGTTAGACATGGTTCGATCCATGACGAGTCACGCCGATCTTCCAAGCTCCTTTTGGGGACATGCATTATTGACAATAACTTACACACTTAACCGTGTTCCATCCTAAAAGGTAAAAAAGACGCCATATGAGATATGGAGTGGTAAGAAACCACATATGTCTTACATGAAGATTTGGGGTTGTGCAGTTTATGTGAAACGACCAATTTCAACTAAGCTTGAGCCCAAATATGACAAATGCTTATCTGTGGGATATGCTAAAGAAATATGAGGGTATTACTTCTATAATCCTTCTGAGGACAAAGTGTTTGTCGCTCGAACTAGAGTTTTCCTAGACAAGGATTTTATTTCCAAAGGAATCAGTGGGAGGAAAGTAGAGCTTGAAGAAATTCAAGAATTACAAAGCATTGATACACCTATGTAGGAATTAGAGCAGGAAACACAAGTAGTTGTGGAAGAGCAACCTGCTCAAGTAGAACAAGACTAGCGTAGGTCAAGTAGGATACGTCACCTACCTGAGAGATATGGATATCTCATAACTGATCAAGATGATGTATTACTCATGGATCAAGATGAGCCTGTGACCTACCAAGAGGCTATAATTGGTCCCGGGTCTGAGAAGTGGCTAGAAGCCATGAAATATGAAATGTATTCCATGTACACAACCAAGTTTGAACCTTGGTAGAGCCTCCTATAGGAGTTAACCCTATAGGATGCAAGTGAGTATTTAAAAAGAAGACTGACATGGATGGTAAGGTATATACCTATAAGGCAAGACTAGTTGCAAAAGGATATAAACAAATTCATGAGGTTGACTATGATGAAACCTTTTCACCAGTTGCAATGCTTAAATCTGTTCGGATTTTACTTGCTATCGCTTCATATCATGATTATGAACTATGACAGATGGATGTCAAAACTACTTTCCTTAACGGGAATCTTCTTAAGGATGTGTACATGACATAACCTGAAGGATTTGACATACCAGAAGAAGCCCAAAAGATATGTAAGTTACAGAGATCAATCTATGGATTGAAGCAAGAATGAAGATGAGCCTTGTGTCTACAAGAAGGTTAGTGGGAGCATGATTGTCATCCTGGTATTATATATAGATTACATATTACTCATTGGAAATGATATCCCTACCCCGCAACAAGTAAAGTCTTGGTTGGGGAAATGCTTTTCTATGAAAGACCTAGGTAAAGAAGCTTATATATTAGGAATTAGGATCCATAGAGATAGATCACAAAAATTGTTTGGCCTAAGTTAGAGTACATACATAGACAAAGTGCTGAGACGCTTTAATATGCATGATTCCAATAAATGATTCATACCTATGCAACATGGTCCGTGTCTATCAAAAACACAATCCCATTCAACTAAGGAAGAAAGGGATCGCATGAGTAAGATTCCATATGCATCTGCAATAAGATCTATCATGTATGCCATGTTATGTACTCAACCAGATGTCTCGTATGCTTTAAGTGCAACGAGTAGGTACCAATCTGATCCCGTTGATGCTTATTAGGTAGCTGTCAAGAATATCCTTAAGTATTTGAGAAGGACTAAGGACTCATTCTTGATATATGGAGGTCAGGAAGAGCTTGTTGTAATTGGATACACCGATTCTAGCTTCCAGACATATTAGGATGACTTTAGATCACAATCTGGTTATTTGTTCTGCTTAAATGGTGGCGTTGTGAGTTGGAAAAGTTTAAAGCAAGATACAATTTCTTATTCTACAACCGAGGCCGAGTATATTACTCCCTTAAGTGCGGCAAAGGAAGTTGTTTGGATCAAAAAGTTCATTAGTGAACTTGGCATAGTTCCTAGCATTGTGGATCCCATTGATCTTTATTGTGATAAAAAATAGTGTTATCGCACAAGCAAAGGAGCCTAGATCTTACCAATGATCCAAACACATACTTAGGCGTTATCACCTCATTCAGGAGATAATAGATAGAGGAGATGTGAAAATATGCAGATTACCTACACTTGACAATATTGTTGACCCATTGACAAAGCGTCTTGCGCAGCAGAAGCATGATGGACATACTAGATCTATGGGCATTAAGGGTATGCCTGATTGGATCTAGTTCTAGTGGGAGATTGTTGGTGTAAGCCCTATAGGCCAATACTCTCGATACTTGTATTGAATTATTTATTAATAATAAAAAGCTTTTTCTTTATTATGTTTGTTTAATAAAGTCCTTAGAATATTTTATTTAATGCATCAAGTGTGACTTAATCATGAGATCCCATTAAACATAAGGACATTATTCTTAAAGTATCCGTATTCGAGCTTTGTTGTGAAGTGGGATAACATTAAATCTTTAAGACTATTATGTATATAGACTGATGATCACATCTCATGGATCATGGATAAGGAGTTATCAAGTCTTAAACATAGGTATGAATATTAGGAGTAATATTTATACTGAATTGGCCCGCTATGAGAATACTACATAAAATGTTATGCAAAGTGTCATAAATTATTCTCATTGTGATAGTGGTGTATACCACCCTTCGACTTGAAACCACTATAGACCCTAGATGTAGAGTCAAGTGCTTTATTGTTGATCAAACGTTGTTCGTAACTGGATGACCATAAAGATAGTTGATGGGTACTTCACGAAGCATGCTGCGGGACATGAGTGACCTAGATGGAATTTTACCATCCTGCGTAAGAGGATAAATGTCTAAGGGGCCAATATTGAACTGGACAAGGATGACACAGTATATGCCTTTTGTTCAATATAGACATAGGGCAAAAGGGTAATTGTACACACAAGTATTATCACAAAAGGATTTGTCATATCACATGACATTTTTGTGTCTTGGGTAGTAGTGATGTGTTTCTAGGCCTCACTCACTATTTATTATGTTAAATACATGATTTAATATAATTGCCAATGTCGCGAAAACCTACAGTGTCACACACAAAAGGATGGATTGATGAAAGATAGAGTAAATAAGGAATACCGTAAGGTACGACGCACTTAAGTGAATTGTAGAACATCGTAAGATACGATGCACTTAAGTAGAATATAAAATCTGGTAAGGTACCACACGCTTAAGTGATTTTGGTATATCATAAGATATGGGCCACATACACTTAAGTGTGATTTTTAGCTTACGTCCCACACAAGTGGTTCTATAAATAAAACCCTTGTGCAGAAGCATTTTATTAGATGAAAATTTCATTTCTCTCTCTCTCTCTCTGTGTGTGTGTGTGTGTGTATGTGTGTGTCTCTCTCTCTCTCACCCAAAGCCTTCATTCGTAGCAGCTAGCACTGGGATTGAAGGAATCCCTTCGTGTGGACTGAGTAGAGGCGTTGTCACCATTCAACATTCGTGATCACTCCTTAGATATGCATCAAAAGTTTCAATCTCCACAAGAGGTAACGATTTTTATCACTGATCATTACCATTCGTAAGGATCACTAAAGGAGAATTTTTAATTTCCGTTGTGTTTTGGATCGCGGTTTTCCTTCACATGCCTCATTAATTGATGTGGTATATCTAACACTCCATGTGTTAGAGAACACGATGGAACACGGTGCAAGTCAAACACAGAATCCAGTTTAAATTCAACCAATCAGAACATTTCAAATGTCCAACGTGTTTGACCAAACTCAGACAACTTAAGAAAACTCTGATCATCTTCTTCAGTGAACTCTCACCATAGTTTAATCATTCGATAAATTCAGAACACGAGACACCACCACTAGATCCTCTTCTCATCCCGAATTCAACCTCATGCTCCAAATTCATATATATATATAAATTGAGCAAAGGGAATTTCAGAGAAGTTTCAGAAAAAAGAAAGCCACAAAAAATTAAATTAAATGATGAACACGATCAATCAATACCAGATAAGTAGGGGAAATATCAGAGAGTGAATGACTACATTGTGGTAACTTGTTTGAGTTCAAATGATGCTCATAACAACCTTGTCTAATGGTGATCAGAAGTTGATGAAGCTTGATCTGGTTGGAGCACTTCTGAAGGTCTGAGAGCTTGGGAATTGTTGAAAAAGTTTCACTGAATTCCGAAGATGTTAATAGAATCAAGAAATTGGATTGAAACAAGTTAGAACTCAAAACACGGTAGTTGACTTTTCTGGAAAAATTTCAAGTTGCAGCAGGGATCCAAATGCGTGTGAAATGATGCAGAATTCATGCAAAATGAATTTGATCTGAATGTGAAAAAACTGTGACTTGAAATCCATCAAAACTCAGCCAAATGATGTTTTTCAAGGGTCAATTAACTTTTGGAGACTTGGTTAAACATGTTTAGGTCCAAAAGACGTGCTAATTTGGCTTAAAATTAAGATTAGTGATGTTAAAATTTCGGGCAATGGTGATTTCTACAGTTCCAAGTTACCATGTTCAACCCAATGGGGCACCATACTTAGGAGGCTTTTTGATCCCATTCTTTTTGCAATGTGTTGACATCATAACAAAGATTAAAATGTGCCAAGAAAGGATGCATTTGTATGTTTGAGCACAAAGTTATGTCATGTTGAAGTTGACATGAAAAACTGATCACATAACTTAGAAAAATTCAAGTGTTCCATGGCTGAAAATGACCTATAATGTCCCAATGAATTCCATGGCCTTCCAAGTATAATTTGACCTTGATCATTGAAGCAAACTTGTAAAGGGCATCACAAATGATATTGTGCAAAAAGGATCAGCTTCATATATTGAAAATTTAATAAGTTATAAATCTTGAAAGTTGAGGGAAGGTCACTTGAAAAATAGGTCAAATTTCACAAAGTCCACAAATGACCTATAATGTCTCTAAATTTTTGATGATCCTACAAGCATAATTGGCTCTTGTCATGTAAAGATAAGTTGCACAGGATGTTGAGAAGTGTCATATGCAAAAAGAAGCATTCAAAAATGTCGATAATTGAAGGAGTTGTGATCCTTAGAACCTTGACTTCAAAATGTTGACTTTTTGGTCAAACCTCTTAGAACAAACTTGGGTACTTGGACTTTCCTTGTATTTCAAAGCACATGGGTGATCTTATAAACTCAAAATAAGGTGTCATTGATTGTCTCTTGATTAAATTGCTCAAAGCTTGAAGTTTCTTGTTGAAGAAGGCATGGAAATAAACACATGAACCTTTGACTTTTCTTGGGAAGTAAGCCACAAGACTTTCATGATGCTCTTGATTGAAAAGGCTTACTTTGCACAATAAACTTCAAGAAAATAAAACATATTTTTTCTATTTTGATTAATGGTTAGATAAGCAATGAACATGTGAACACAAAGGTAAAATAAACCTACAAAGAGGTGCTTGGTGATCCCTACAAAAGCAAACCCAAAGATGGATAAGGGGAAAGACCAAGATGTGATCTTGTTTTGTGTGCAATGATGAAAATGAGATATGGGATCTTATGGTTAAAAATTAGGGTATGACATATCCCCCTATTTAAGTTTCTTTAATTCTGAGATATGAAGGTTAAAATCTTCGTCTAGACAAGATTGAAGAGACTTAAATATTAAAGACCCAATTTTTGGCCCTAAGATACCGCAAGATGCTTATGATATGATATGAATGCAAACCAAGATCTCTGTGGGGAAAAAACAGTTTCCACAGGGAAATCCGACTGGGGACAAACAAAGTTTCGTAGGGAAAAAGAATAACCAATGCTTAGTTAGAAAACGAACTTAAGATCCAACGGGGAGGACTTATCAAAGCAAGACCTCGTCGGGGGAAATCAACCACCAAAAGGGGAAAAATCGGACTCCAATAGGAGAGAAATATTTCCTAACTATCAGCTGAGTGATAGCTTAACAAAGGTAATAAGCCAAAATAGGATAATTACCAACTACCAACTAAGTGATAGATTAACAAAGGTAACCAATCAAAGGTAAGAGGAATATTACCTACTATCACCCAAGTGATAGCTTAACAAAGGTAATAAGATAAAATAAAACAATTACCAACTACCAGCCAAGTGATAGCTTAAGAAAGGTAACTGATCAAAGGTAAGAGGAATATTACCTACTATCCTCCAAGTGATAGCTTAACAAAGGTAATAAGCTAAAACAGAACAATTACCAACTACCAACCAAGTGATATCTTAACAAAGGATACCAATCAAAGGTAAGAGGAATATTACCTACTATCAGCCAAGTGATAGCTTAACAAAGGTAATAAGCTAAAACAGAATAATTACCAACTACCAGCCAAGTGATAACTTAACAAAGGTAATAAAAAAACTAGAACAATTACCAAATACCAGCCAAATGATAGCTTAAGAAAGGTAACCAGTCAAAGGGGAACCAAAGTTCAACCTAAGAATGAATTGGAGAGATTCGGTTAAAGAGGACTTCACCCATTGAGGAAACAAACTCAATTGAGGATTAATTTCATCCAGACAATGAATTGGAAAGGATAAACTCTTTCTGCTTAAGGTCGACACTCTATTAGAGAGAACACGCACACACTCTATGGGGAGAAAAGTTCTAGAGAGCGCGAGGGGAGGGGGAGGGGAGAATCGAGAAGTTCAAAATGCACAAATAAACCTCATGATGCTATGCACATGCGTATGATTATGCTGACAAAATAAGCACAAAGGTGTGAGATTGATAACACAGTACAACCAGATACTCGGCTAATATCAACAAGATGGAGATGTTGGCAGAGATTCGTTAGGGATTATACCATTCTTGCAATCTGATGGTGGGGAGACTATTATACATATAACAAAAGGAAATCCGACCTAGGGAAGTCACTGAATTCTATTCTTCAGGATCTTACCATCCTTGAGATTGCTATTAACATTTCTCTTTTGTATTCACAAGTCAAGGAAAATACATATCTTTTTTTGTAAATTTTCAAAAATATGATTGTTTAGATATTTTGTTTTTCAAAAATTATAATAAAAAATAAACTAAATTTCGTAAACTGTAACAACCTAAGAATAGCAAACAAATGGGTAAAAGGATCAAATTTTATTGATAGAATGGTAGTCTACAAATGGCGTGACTCCATGGATCTTTACAAAGTTGGAAAATGGTAAATACATGGAAAGGGCTACATTGAGATAGAATGACCTCTATTCTCCCTAACAACTTTGAATTCCACTGTGCTTTGGACTTCGTTCGAGGATGACGAAAAAGGAACTTATGATAGATACTGTTGCTTCAAACAATCAAGTCTGGCCTGATGCAGTTACTTGCCGTAATCCCTAACTTTTTCCTAGATTTCCCTTTCGGGGTTAATCTACCGGGATGATTATTTTCTATTTATGTCTCTAACTTTTTCATGGACCGCCCTTTCGGGTTTTCAATCCACCGAGATGCTCATTTTTGCGTAAGTCACCCTTCTTGTGAAACGCTTTCTTCATTATTTTTTGATATAACTGGCCATGACACAAGGTCGTCATTCTCTTATCTTCAATCAAACTCAACTGATCATATCTGCTCTGACACCATTCAACCTCAAACAAATTGGCTTCCATCAGGACTCGCATTGATGGGATCTCAACCTCCAGAGGGAGCATTGCTTCGATGCCATACACAAGAGAGAAAGGGGTTGCTCATGTTGAAGTGCGGATAGATGTATGTTATCCATGTAAAGAAAATAGGAGCATCTCATGCCAATCCTTATACGTCAAAACCATCTTCTGGATAATCTTCTTAATGTTCTTATTTGTAGCTTCAACAACCTCATTCATTTTAGGTTTGTAAGGAGAAGAGTTATGATGTTCAATCCTGAAGTCATCACAAAGCTCTTTCATCATCTTGCTATTCAAGTTTGATCCATTATCAGTAATGATCTTACTTGGAATACCATATCGGCAAATAATATGATTCTTAATAAACCGGACCACAACCTGCTTGGGCATATTAGCAAAAGATGCTGCTTCAACCCATTTGGTAAAGTAATCAATAACTACTAGGATGAAATAATGTTCGTTCGAAGCTTTGGGTTTAATTATACCAATCATATCGATCCCCCACATAGAGAAAGGTCATGGGGATGAGATAACATTGAGAAGTTTCGGAGGCACATGAATCTTATTATCATAAACCCGACATTTATAGCATTTCTTCATATATTTACAACAATCAGATTCCATTGCCAGCCAATAGTAACATGCCCTTAACATCTTTTTAACCATTGCATGTCCATTGGCATGAGTACCAAAGGATCTTTCATGAACTTATCGTATTAATATGTCTGCTTCATGTCTATCCATGCATCTGAGTAAGACCATGTCAAAGTTTCTCTTGTACAACACATCTTCATTCAGAAAGAAATTGCCATCATGTATGCTCAAAGTCTTCTTATCTTTGTTGGATGTCCCAAGTGGGTATTCCTGACTCTGGAGGAAACACTTAATATCATAATACCAAGGCTTATCATCTGTAACTTCTTGTGTCACAAACACGTGAGCAGGTCTATCAAGGCGTATAATCGTGATATTGGGCGTGTCATTCCAATGATTTACTTTATACATAAAAGACGGAGTAGCCAGAGCATCTTCCATCTGATTCTCTTCATGAGGTATATGATGAAACTCAATTTTATTGAAGAAAGTCGACAAACATCAATCTTGTTAACGACCAAGATGACGAGTCTCCCATTCTCCTTTAATATTATTAACGACTAAGGCTAAATATTCATATACATCAAGGATTTTAATTCTCAAATCAATGGCATTTTCAAGACCCATGATACAAGCTTCATATTTTGCCATGTTGTTCGTACAATCAAACATCAATGTTGTAGTAAAAGGGATATGAGTACCCTTAGGAGTAATAATGATTTCCCCAATTCCATTACCATAAGCATTAACAGCTCCATCAAGCACTAAACCCCACCAGAATCCAGACTCTGGTCCTTCTTCAGGCAATGGTTCATTGCAATCTTTAGCTTTCAAGTACATAACATCTTCATCAGGGAAGTCAAACCTGATGGATTGATAATCATTAATTGGCTGGTGTGCTAAATGATCTGCAGGAATACTTCCTTTAATTTCTTTATAAGTACGGTACTCAATATCATATTTAGACAATAACATTTGCCAACGAGCTATCCTTCCAGTCAAAGCAGGCTTTTCATAAATATACTTGATTGAATCCATTTTGGATATCAACCAAGTGGTATAATTGATCATATACTGGCGTAAACGTTTGGCAACCCAGGCTAAGCCACAACAAGTCTTCTCAAGCATGGAATACCGAGATTCACAGTTTGTAAACTTCTTACTCAGATAGTAGATGGCATGCTCCTTTCTACCAATTTCATCTTGTTTTCCAAGAACACAACCTATGGAATCTTCTAACACAATCAAATACATACTCAAAGGTCTCCCTTCCACTGGTGGAGACAAGATATGAGGTTCAAGCAAATAATCCTTAATGTTGTCAAAATCTTTCTAGGAGCCTTTTGTCCAAACACAACCTTGATCTTTATGGAGAAGCTTGAATATTGGCCCACACGTGGCTGTCATATGAGATATAAATCTGGATATGTAATTCAAACACACAAGGAACCCTTTGACTTGCTTTTTTGTCTTCGATGCAGGCATCTCTTGAATAGCTCTGACTTTAACAAGATCTACTTCAATACCTTTCTGGCTGACAGTGAAACCCAACAACTTTTCTAAATGGACACCAAAAGTACATTTATTAGGATTCAACCGGAGTTTAAACTTTCTCAACCGCTGAAACAGCTCAATAAATACTCCACGTGATCTTCTTTAGTCTTTGACTTTGAAATCATATCATTAACATAGACTTGTATATCTTTATGCATCATGTCATGGAAAATAGTAGTCATAGCTCTTTAGTACGTTGCACCATCATTCTTTAAACAGAAAGGCATCACTCTATAGCAGAATGTTCCCCAGGGTGTAATAAATGTTGTATTTTCCATATCCTCAAACACCGTCTTGATCTGATTATAACCGGAGAACCCATCCATTAATGAAAAGATATTGAACTTAGATGTATTATCTACCAACATGTCAATGTGTGGCAGAGGAAAATAATCTTTCGGACTAGCTTTGTTCAAGTCTCTATAATTAACACACGTCCGAACTTTACCATCTTTCTTGTGAACAGGCACAATGTTAGCCACCCACAGAGGATACTCGACAGTAACAAGGAACCCATCATCAATCTGCTTTTGCACTTCCTCTTTAATCATGAAATCCATATCATGGCAAGTTCTTCTCAACTTCTGTTTTACCGGCGGACATTTTGGCTTCAACAGTAATATATGCTCCATAATATAAGTATCAAGACCGGGCATATCTTGATAAAACCAAGCAAACACATCCACATATTCTCTAATAAGCTCTACCATCCTCTTCTTAACATCTGGACAAAGTAGTGCCCCAATCTTGACTTCTTTCTTGTTATCTTCGGACTCCAGATTAATAACTTCCAACATCCCTTTATGAGGCTTAATGGTATCTTCTTCGTGCTCAAGCAACCGAGAAATCTCATTAGGAATCTCTTCATCATTCTCTTCTTCCATTTTGAACATAGGAAATTCAAAGTTGGGAGAGGGAATATGGTCATTATTTTCAATGAGTTTAACAATTAATCTGCACATTGATTTTATGGTTGACTTTAAAATATGAACAAATAAACGCACATTGTGATGTAGATATAAAGTGATTATTATCTTGTTTTTTATGTTACCATTTTTTCCAGAAAAATCCAAAAGGAAAAGCATAATATGGATAAACGAAATAACATTTTATTAATGATGACAAAATCTAAAACAAAGCCCACATAAATCCACTTTCACCTTGGGCATAGTGAAAGGGTTTTGAAAATAACAAAAACAAACAAATTACTTCGATGAGTGAATAATAGAAGGAACATCAACAACAATCTAGTTTTGGCATATCGATCCACGTGTCACAAAGTTTGACACTCCTTGCTCTTCATCGTCTTCTAAAATTATGGCAGCAGAGTGATCTTTGGAATGATTAAAACCAGAACTATGAAACACTTCTTGGATTCGATTCAAATCTCTTCGAGTTTCACCAGGTGAAAAACCAAAACCAGATATGTTCCTATTCTTGGGAAGCTCAAAAATTTGTCCCCACTTAGTAGATTGATCATTCTTCAACACATGTTGGGCATCCTTCAAGGATGACATGGATTCACCATTCTTCTTATCAATAATATTATCAACAGAAAGAGCTTGAAACAACGTCCCCTCAGCTTCGTCGGCATCAATGTATGAAAATGAAGAGAGATGGCTCACCAACATGGCCTGCTTTCCACCCATATCACTAACTTTCCATTCTTCATAAACTTTAGCTTCTGGTGTAGAGTTAACATAACTTCCCCAACCTCATGAATCCATGGACGTCCTAAGAGACAATTGTAGGCGGGATGAATATCCATCGCTTGAAAAATGATCTGAAATAAGCACGAACCTATCTTTATTGGGAGATCAACCTCCCCAATTACAGTCTTCCTCGAGCCATCGAAGACCTTCACAACAACTCCACTGAATCTCATCGGAGTACCTTGGTAAGTAAGCTTAGGCAACACATTCAGAGAAGAAACAGTATCCACCAACACATTGGACAGGGCATCTTCCTGGAAATTCATAGAGATATGTAGGGCCAAATTGTGGTTCCTCCCCTGTTCAGGAAGTTTTTCATCAATACAGCTTAAATTGTTACATGCGGTAATATTGGCCACAATACCATTAAATTGATCAATCGTCATGTTGTGGTCCATATAAGCCTTCTCTAGGACCTTCTGCAAAGCCTCTCGGTGAGCTTCTGAACTCATCAATAAAGATAGGACGTATATCTTGGACAGATTGTGCAACAACTGGTCCACCGCATTGAAATGACTCTTCTTGATTAATTTCAGCATTTCATCTTGATCAACATTCTGATTCACACTGTTGGACTGACCAAGTTGTATAATAAGAGCTTTCTCTTGGGTTGATTTCTCTATCACAACATCTTCAGTCATCTTAGGAGCTGCAACAACAAATACCTGACCACTTCGGGTCACACCACTTACCTCAAAAATGTTCACAATAGCCGAAAAAGAAGGAATATGCACCTCTTTGTTGTGTTCCACCATAGTAGCATTATACTTGTAAGGTATAACTTTATCAGACTCGTAAGGCGTACGACCCGCCAAACGAATAACCAACAGAGAAACAATATACTTTTTACCATTATACGCAATTACAACTGGTTCTGGGATGTTAAAACGGGGAATAATAACACTCGCCTCATGCTCACCTTCATTTCTATCCCTCGTAACCTGAATAAGGTTCTGGTCCAGCATCTCTGGCAAGTCTCTTTTCACAACAATACATCCTCGGGGATCTCTAGAACAAACATGGCAAGAATCATGGTCATGCTCATAATATCTTAATTCACATAAAGCAGCATGCATTTCAACCAAGGATCTTCTGATTAGATTGACGTCAAAAACATCGTACTTTTCTGGACATCCTTCGACCATATTCACAGTTGTATTGCCATGTTTGGGTAGTGAATTAACTTGTACATTGGGATTGGAGTCTTCAAATGACAAGATGCCACTTTGCATTAACCTCCTTACCTCGGCTTTCAAAGTGAAACAATTTTCATTATCATGGCAAGGTGCTCCTTGGTGGAATGCACAATGTTGATCAGTTTTATACCACCACGGAAGCTCTTTCGCAACAAATGGTGGAGTTCTTGTTTGCACCAAATTCTTATGAATTAAAGCAGGAAATAATTTTGTATAGATAATTGGAATTAGATTAAATTGTGCAGGCCTCTGGGCACGATTCTGTTGATTTTGTTGATTCGTTCGTTGTTGAAAACACGGTTGATAACTTCGTGCTGCTTGAATGACCAGAGTAGAATTAATAACTGGAGTTACAAACGCCATATGTTGATGACGTTGATTTTCCCCGGAAGCCTCCTATGTTTCTCTTGCGAGATTGCGTTAGAATCATGCTCCTTCTTCTTGGGTAAACTATTCCCATACTTTCTGGAACCATCTGATAAACTACCTTCTTTCAACTGTCCTTCACGGACACCTTCTTCTAATCTCAAACCCATATTCACCATTTCAGTAAAGTCACTAAGCGCACTTGCTACCATCCTGTCATAATAGAATGAACTCAACACCTTCAAAAACAACTTTGTAATTTCCTTTTCTTCCAACGGAGGACTAACTTGTGCAGCGCTCCCGCGCCATCTTTGCGCATATTAATTGAACGTTTCTTTATCTTTTTGGGACATAGCACATAGTTGATCCCTTTCCAGTGCCATGTCGGCATTATATTTGTACTAACGAACGAACTCCTTATTGGTTCTAAGTGTTGGTAGCAATTTTGGTAAAACAAAGAGTGTTCACAAGATGTTGCATGTGATGTCTTAACTTAAGATATTTATGTACCTGCTGGAGTTTTAAAACATAATTATGCAGGATTGTTTCAGGATGTTATACACGATGTCATAACATCTGATACTATGTACCTGCTGGATATTTAAAATGGAATTATGCAGGATTGTTCCAGGATGTCAGACCCAATGTCATGACATCCTGTACACAAAATATTCAGGGTGAATGTTATGTGTTATGGGATTACGCATTTAATGGAAATCTATGTATGATTGAAGATCTGATTTGCAAACGCATTCAATCATTAATTACAACCTGATTTACTTATTTTCCAAAGAGATCTAACCAGCTGTCATAAGAAGATTTAATTGGCAAATAGTTTTAGGGTTTTCAAGATGTCAAAGCCCAACTGAATGCTTCTATAAATAGGACATGGAAAAACCTGATTTGATACACAACCAATACAGAGCGAAATACTGAGAGAGAATAAGGGTTTGTGTCTTATTTGGTTGTGTGACTTGTAAGCCATTCTATTTATCCATAGATGATTGAATTGGTCTGATTTGTGAGTTGTAATTTGTCACTCTAAGCTTCTAAGCATGAGTGTGTGTCTACTTCATTGAAGTTGTTAAGTAAGATCAAGTGTGTGTCTACTTGGTTGAAGATCAAGTGTGTGTCTACTTGGTTGAAGATCAAGTGTATGTCTACTTGATTGAAGATCAAGTGTGTGTCTTTGAAGAGTGTCTTCTTTTCATAAATAATTGTTGTTTAAAATCACAAGTGTGATTGAGGGGGAGTGAGTGGGTTCTCATATCTAAGAGTGCTTAGGTAGAAATCACACGGGTAGAGATTAGGTGAGAAAGACTATAACTTGTTGAAGTGTATTAAGAGTCTTTG